>NW_009706201.1:105772-150739 GCF_000703405.1 Apaloderma vittatum | reverse complement strand
AGCAGGATATGGGAGGTGAGGAAAAGGATGGTATCAGAGTCTTGACCTGCAGCATAGTATTGAGAGAAGACTACTGTAGACTTTGAAATAGTCTGGAATCTGTGAATACTACTCCAAGGAAAGGAGATAAGAATAGGTATTTCTGGAAGGTTCCCAGGAAGTCAGCACAATTACAACTCAACCTCATATGTTTTCTGGGGAGTGCTTATTTCTGATAGATCTTGATGGTTATTTTGCTCCTAAAAAATGAACTCCAGAAGTAAATATCACTGACTAGAGTCAGATTTATAAAAGCATTTCAGATGATTTACTCAAGCCCCCGAGGAAACACAGGGCAAAAAATTGTTTGCATTATTATGATGCATACTAAAGGAGAAAAAATTATACTGGAGTAGTTAGACTGTTAGTTCTATCTTCCCGATTGGAAAAAGCAGTAGACAAAAAAGGTGAGATTTCAGTTTGATACTCTTACTAATATCTTTATCTGGTGTTCAGGAGTCTTTATGACTTTAGCTAAAGTGTTCCATATATGCACTTGTTGATCATGTAAATATCGTTATATCTCCTTTACACAATGCACTGCATTAGCTTCTTGTCCAGCCATCATGTAGCCTTTAGGTACGTTGTTTCTGAAATCCTGAAGTTAAGACCAGAGACCTTTCCAACTGTAAAGAGTTTTGTTGGAATCAATCAGTCCCAGCTGGTTGTTTCCCACAATTCAAACTCTCAGCTGCCTGTGGCTGGTTAAAGTAGTCGTTTCCAGCTATCGCACAGTTATCGTCATTATTTTGCACACCGATTAAATGTATGGTAAAGCAGTTACTCAAATGCCTGATATTTATGTGAGCCAGAACGAAACATAACAATGGGCCAGCATCCAAGCTCAGAGCTCCCTTCACTCAGATTTTGGGCAAGTTTGTGCTCAGATGTCCACTGAGCAGTTGACGTGTCTCTAAATGAATGTTATCATGTTGCTCTTCAACCTAGCCTAGATGATTCTTGAAAAGGCATTGCAGCACAGACAGACATTTGCAAATGATTTTATCTTCACTCATTTTATGATTCGTACTCTGCGCTAATAGTTCTGTTATGACTTGTTTAAAGACAATGCAAACTTATTATTGCGTTTTGCAGGAATGACAATACTCAAAAATTTCTCAGTTTACCACTGTTTTAAACACATTGCCATTGGTGCACAAAGGATGAGGGAGGGGAAGTACTGCTTCAAGAGAAACATAACTCACAGTATATTTCTACCGTGCTCAAATCTGTAAAGCCATTAAACATTTTTCTTTTTCTTTTTTTTTTTTTTTCACAGAGTGATTGCAACAGTTTTACAGGAATCCATTTATCCAATTCCTTGTATTTAGCCTTATCTAAATTGTATTTGCTTACTCCCTTTTGGCCATCGAAGTGATCTGTTTTTTTCTTTAAAGCTAATAACTCTTTCCACTCATTAGAGACCATGCTGTGTAAAAAGTCCTTCTGTCTAATGGCTCTTTTGTTGTGACCACGAGGAAGATTGTTCTGTGACTTTGTCTTTTCGTAACAGTCACAAAACGCTTTATTTCCTAAACCCAGATGGATTCTGAGAGCTTCAGAGAAATTACAAAGAAGGGACCTTACTTTTCATCTAATTTGTGGTACTGGGCTCGTAAGATTATTCTTCATTCACTCTAATTTTAAAGACTTGGATTCGACCTTTGGTACCTATTTCCACAGTCACATTGTTGTTTATCTCCCCTTTTTTAATTTCAAATTTTGTTCCAATTTGAACCTTTCTTATATTTTTTCAGCTCTTTTTTGTGCATACCCTGTGTTTTGCCAAATCTGCTTTGAACTACTTTAATGTTCTCTCAGAAGACATATTTATCTTACATAACTTCTCTTAGTTCTCTTGCCTCTGTGAGGATACGACAATCTACACCTCTAATAATCTCTTCCTAGATTTCACTTATTTTAGTTTTGCCATTACATACTTTAAGTATAAATATATGGTTACTACTATTTTCCCTAAAATTGCTTCAGTTATTTCTTCCTGGAAATTGAGGCTCTTCAAATTAAACATTTTTCACCAAGAGTGGCTATAACGAAATTGTCTCTCCAAGGCTTACTTCTTACAATGAGATCTATAAGGATAAACCTTTGCATGTGCCTATAGTCCTATTGATTCAGTAAGTTTCCCCATAGAGAAGCCAGTTTCTCTGGAGCTCAATGGAGAATGGGAACCTCTATGAGAAATGACTCCTGCTGCTTCCTTGCTTTACACCTTGTTGCCTGAGAACCAAACACTCCGAAACTGCATTGAGATTTTTGCAGTCTCACATTGCAAATTCACATAGTGTATGTGCTAGTTTCCGTGTTTCATCATTCCTTTTGTATTTTAGGTGAATTTTCTCAGATTGATCGCTATCTCATCTCCTCCTGGTGTTCTGTTTCCTCTGGGTTCAGCTTGTGTGCTGGAGACCCCCAAGTTGCATGAGTTCTTGATTCTGGTGATCCCTGGAACAGGTGACGCATCTACTAGCAGATGTGGCAACTCCTCTTCAAGAAAGTAAGGGCCAGCATGTGGATTAAAGGGTCCTGGGAGCACAAACTCTTGGAGGAATTAGGTGCAAGAAGCCTTCACATGATTTTTTTTAAAAAAATTGTCTTTTTACGTGACAGGCTTTGCTTGGGCCTGTTAACCAAGGCTTGAGGGAAGTACAAGTGGATGGACAATAGCCATTCTAAAAAGATGTTGGGTTTGGTTCAGGTCTTTTTAAATATAGCTGTATTTTTGTTACACTGCTTTAATACATATTATTTTGGGGGTTATTCCGGCACCTAGGAATTTTTGTACTTACTGGTTTTCCAGCTGATGCCTGCATGAGCCTAATGATTAAAAAAAGTAATATCACAAGCAGTATCTCATCACTACATCGACGGATTGAGCCAGTCTTCTGTGTGACAGAGGCTAAGACAAAGAGACATGAGTAGTTAACATCTTGCCTCATTCTGCAAGTCCATAGCACACAAGGAAATTGTAGAGAAGAAAAATCTGGTATCACAGAATTACAGAATCACAGAATGTTAGGGGTTGGAAGGGACCTCTGAAGATCATGTAGTCCAACCTTCATCCCAGCATACCTAACCACTACACCATAGCCTCAAGTGCTAGATCTACTTTTTTTTTAAACACCTCCAGGGTTGGTGACTCCACCACCTCCCTAGGCAGCCTGTTCCAGTGCCTCACCACTCGTTCAGTAAAGAACTTCCCCCGAATATCCAATCTAAACTTACCCTGACGCAACTCGAGGCCATTTCCCCTTGTCCTGTCATTAGTAATTAGAGAGAAGAGACCAGCACCAGCCTCACTACAGCCTCCTTTTAGGTAGTTGTAGAGGGCAATAAGGTCTCCTCTCAGCCTCCTCTTCTCCAGACTAAACAAACCCAGTTCCCTCAGCCGCTCTTCATAGGTCATGTTTTCCAGACCTCTCACAAGCCTTGTTGCCCTTCTCTGCACCCGCTCCAGCACCTCAATGTCCTTCTTATACTGTGGTGACCAAAACTGGACACAGTCCTCGAGGTGAGGTCTCACGAGTGCCGAGTATCCACAGGAAACACACTGAGAAGGTTATATTTTGTGTTCACCTCTTCTGCTGTTTTGAAAAATTACTCAGGCATGTTTACCTCCTTTATTTTTGGGAACCTTTTACTTCTATATTCAGCTTGCCTTTACATCTTGCTACAGTTCAGAAAAAGTTGTCAGAGATACCTCCTTGAAGATGGCATCTCTGAGTCATGGAATTAGAACTAATGGAAGCCTCTTAGTCATGTCAGCAAACTGCTTCTGTTCACCCACGATCAGCCTGGGAGTGTTGCAGATTTATGGTTTGATACAGTACCTCAAAGCAGAACAAACGCAGCTTTATAGCTACAGCTCGAAATGAGCGGAAAACTAAAAAAGATTAATTTTACCTGTAAGTTTTCATATCGTCATTTATCTGAAATTCACCTATCAAAGAGACACTAAGCACTGGCAATAGATTATTTATTAAGGAATCTGATATGGCAAATTGTTTAAATATTTGTGATGTATGAAGAAAAGCATGCTCTACATTACTTGAGGAACTCTGTAGGGAGAAGTATACAGTAAATATCATCGGAAAAAGTGGAAGCAGGTGAGAGAGCCAAAAATTAAAGTGAGTATAACTAAGGATTTATAGGCCTCATTGACTCTGCCTTTTGACTAAAGGCTCTAAGCAGTCATAAAATTGTAGCGACCATTGGGTCTGTAGGTCTGAGGCAGCCTCTGGGAGCTGGAACCCCTGCAATGACATATGGGTCCACTGTGGTGACCTTGCACAGGCGTGCTGGGGACCAAGGAGGGCAATGGGCTCTCCTGGGCATTGCCTAAGCAGGAATTACTGAAGACACAGAGATAAAGCATGCAGCCTTCTGAGTTACCAAAAACAAAGACTTCATAAAATTTAAGATAATAACTGATCTTGTGAAAACATGTTGCTCTGCTGACAAGCAGACAAGTGTGTGTCATAGCTGAAATATTATTACAGGAGGCCATCAAAGAATGAATGTGTATGCTTTGCCGTATACAGATTCCCAATTTTTTTGTAAGGTTTTTTCTTTTGAGACCTGTGCTGTAGTCAAGTCCTTGACTTGTTGCTTTTAAGATCAATCTAGCTATGAAATGGAGCAGATTTCTGAAAATTATGTTTCTCTTTTTTATTTAAACATATCAAGTCATTGACATAGAAGAAGTCAGCTATAATTCTTCAAAGTCTTAATAATTCACTTGGAATGTAGCATTATGCATTGGTGAGATTTAGATATAGATTAGATATAGATGATATAGACAAAGATTTAGATATAGATTATACATAGATAGATATAGATTATAGATAGATATAGATACAGATATATAGATAGATATAGATTAGATATAGATATAGATAGATAGATCGACCACCCAAAGTACTGATAGTTTAATTTTTCCAAGAGGTAGAAATAAAATCAATTTTCCTGTCTGTTTTTGTTGGTTTTTTTTCATTATTTTGAACTTAACAAAAATATTAAGATGCTTCAGAAGACAAGATTCTACAATTTCAGATAAATTAATAATACTGAGATGTTTCCTTTTATCCTGTCAGTGTTTTCATGTAACATAAGTTTTAAAATAAAATAAAAAAAAAATCATACTCCAACTAGCAAGTCATTTGCTTCAGAAAACTTCTTAACCAGATACTTTTTCTTACCTTTTAAGAGCGCTGCAAAAATATTCATCTCCCTACCCCTGGGGAAAAAGTAGTGTGGAAATATATTTTTGTGATATGTTTCACTCTGAACAAATGTATGCTCCCAAAGGCAAATTTCTGACCAACATATGATTAGTTAAAACTAACTTTCCCAGTAAAAAAAGTGTAAGCTTGACGCTTTTATTCTCATGCTTTACTGGGAGGCTTGGCTCAGACTATCTTAGGATCTTCATCTAACTGCAGGCTTCAGCCACTGCTTAAGCCCAGGTAGGTATTACTAGTAATGTAAACCCAGTCTAAAATCTGGAATAGCATGCACAGAATAACAGAAGTTGAGAAAAATATGTTTCTCTGCACACTCTCACATAGGACTAAATATTTTGCTTAGTATTTCTTCCTTACCCAGTTGTTGACTGCTGGTATTGTACTTCTGTGGGATTAACGTTTTGTTTCACCACTTCCTCAGCCCGTTTCCTTTTCAAGTACATAAGAGATGACTCACAGAGCCAGCACTGCAGATTGAATCACAAAATGTTATGATGCCCTGGGTGGATCACACTGATGCAGAGATGGATGCCATTTACTTCTCTGGTTTTTATGGAACATGTCTACTGACTGGATATCAAAAGTAGGAGAGATGACCTTGTTTTAGGGCTGTGCTTCCATAGAGTTCTAAAATACTCATTAAAACTCCTTTATAAATAAAATAGTAGAACTTTTGACATTTAAAGGCTTCAAGACATGCTATATGCATTACTGCAGAGTATTTACATGAGTCATCTCCTGACTCCGATGCTCCTTCTAAAGGCATAAACTTTCTGTAAAAGAAAACACAAAGAATATGGTAATAGGTGGTAATTAGACCGAGCAATAGGTAGCAGATGCTGCTGTTTCATGCTGTTCTCATGCTTACAGCAACACACCTCCTTAACACAATACAATCTCATTTGTCTAAGGAGGTGAAATGTAACCTTTACTAGAACATGAATAAGACTTAAAACTTGTCCCAGAAAACATATATGCGTCCTGATTTGTACCCTAAGGCCTATCTTGCTGACTGCAAGAGAAAAGAGCAGTCAATTGTTTTAAACAGAAGAACGTCTCCTCTTTCTCTTCAGCATTATAGTAACAGGACTCTGTTACCTCTGGGAGAACACAAACGACTACAAAACTTAGGATAGTAAGAAGGAGATGAGAAATAAATCAATTCCTCTTAAATCATTTGATGCATGTTTTTAACTTCTATCTATTGTGAGATGTTTATTTTTATTCCCTCCCAGGGCGATGTTGCAGCCATTAGTACCCCATCCCTCTTTATTGACTATTGCTCCCCCTTGTTTAATGGCACCTGCTTGCTTTGCAGTTGGCTTCAGCCTTACAGGTGTCTGTATTTCCAATCTTAATGTCATCATGAATCATATCAAAAAAACACATGCTGGTGCTTACTGCTGATTGAGGCTTGGGACTGAGTTAATTAAGAAAAGACCCTGAAAACACGAGAAGAGGCTTATGAAGTGCTATGGATAAAAGGAAGCCTCTCAGCTTGAATATTGACTGACAGTGTTTAGAAGTACTATTTTCTTAAACACAGAGGATGGAAAATGTCAAAGGAGGAAACAGTTATTTATAGATTGAAAGTTGCCATGTGCATTAACAGAGCAGACTGGGTAACAGAAGCTCTGCTTTTGCTTTAGCCCAAGAAAGCCAAAAATTAAAGGAATTACTAGGCTATGTCCATGAATTAATGCCATCAAATAGGTTTTAAATAATGCAGCAGGAAACAATCCAATTATCATTAACTGCAGATCTGATGGCAAACTTTGTCCCTTTTCACATTTCTAGTTGGATGTTTAACCTTGTAACAGATATGTCGTCTCAGCTTTCGTCTAATGATATAATAATTGTACACAGTACACTTATTGCTGGAATTTATTAAAATTTGTTTTAAAAAGATCAGTTCTCTATCTGTCACAAAGGTCATGACTGCATGGGTTTATCACCATCATTTTTCAGAAGGTTAGGCATCCTAGTCATTTCCAAACGCTTCAGCAAGAAAATTTGTTGTATAACAGATGTGCCAGTTTTGTAAAAGCAAAAAGATTTGTCATTTAAAACCACACTGTTTCATAAAACAAAGCCCATAATTTAATGGAATCTTGAGATACCTCTGGGTAGAAGCCTGCTTTCTTCAGAACGTCTTTTTTTCCTGAAGCACAAGGGAAAAATCATAACTTTACCATCATTATCAAATGGTTCAAAACCAACAGTTTTTGATTTAATATCTGTGTGATCTCACGATAACACAGACCTCAGAAGATCCAAGGTTAATGCTAGATTTAGGTGTGGGCTGGCCAAAACTACAGCTTCTGAAGTTCAGATACTCCCAGACCTCCTCCAGAAGATTCAGATCCAAGTTCTTCTTTTTTTGCCTGGGTGAAGCTCAGATACAGCAGGTTTGT
The DNA here is from genome assembly GCF_000703405.1 of Apaloderma vittatum. NCBI lineage: Eukaryota > Metazoa > Chordata > Aves > Trogoniformes > Trogonidae > Apaloderma > Apaloderma vittatum. The sequence goes on along the minus strand of NW_009706201.1, from coordinate 143,025 downwards.
TTGTTGGTTTTTTTTTTTTTTAATTTACATCTATATCTAACTGAGCACTCCAGACAAAATTTGAAGACACCACAGTACAATCATAGAATCATAGAATGGCCTAAGCTGGAAGGGACCTTAGAGGTCATTTTAATCCATCCTCCCTCCCGCCAGGGACGCCACCTCTCGACTAGATCAGGCAATACATGGGGACCGAACGGGAATCGAACCCGTGACAATCATCAAGCAGTTACAAGTTCAGTACTTTGCTGAAGCGTTGAACCAAATCCTGGTCTTCTCTCTATACGAGTATCAAAATCTGAGTCTCTTGGAGGTCTCTAGGTTCTCCTTTCTTCTCCTTCACCCATCTGCCATTCACACAGATACTGGATTTTCAGTAAGCACTTTGAAGTAGCTGAGGAAGTGCTGCCCCACATGGTACTTTGGTCTGGGAGATAAAGGACTTAATTTCTCCTTTCCACAGAATATTAGAAGCAGTGTGGTTTGACAGGTCAGCATTGACTGAAGGAAATCACATGAGACATGCTAGATATTCGGCAGTAAATCAGCCATCAGGCCCAGGGAAACTCGGGGGTAGTTTTGTCTGTTACAGTAAAAGATTTGCAGTAGCATCAACAGGCTTCAGTCTCATGGCAGGGGATGTAGTCAGCTGGTCCCCTAAAGAGAACATTCTTTTCCCAGAATATTACGCACTAAAGAATCCCAATATTTTTCCTTTTTGCTTTTAAACACATAGAGAACTAGAAACGCTGCGATGCTGAAATCCACTGTTAAGCCCATGGAAGCAGACTCCAGCCTCAGCAAACAACAGAGCTTTTTTACTTGCTTGATGTTTCTCATACTCTCACTTTCTGTGAGTAAAAGAAATTCATGCATCCTTGACATCACTGAAATGCTTAAGAGTCAATGCCAGTAATCTAGTGTCTTTACTCACTCCTGTCATTCTCTTCTCCTATTAGTTTCGAAGTTTCTAAGCCAACACAATTCTTTCATTAAAGACAAATAAAATAGTTTCATAACACCTTTCTTATCCCTTCAAGGAGAAAATTGAAAAGGTATCACAGAGGTTGTGTCCACAGATCTGAATCAGTAAAACTATATATAGGAAATATTAAATAGTATCAAGTGAGAAGAGCAGGAAATAATAAAAAAAACAACACCCAAACCCCAGCCTCTCATTTTCTCAGCTAGGGACATCCCTATCAGCTGATATTCTGCCTTAAGACCCAAGTTCATCTCTTGCTGGAAGGGTCACAGTCAATACATCTTCACAGGAAGTATGGATGAGATACCCAGCTCTGCTTCCTAGGAAAGGGCTATCCATGCTAAATTTCTGTTGTAAGCACAGCTAATGTGAATCACAGAAGGGCTAAGGTTGGAAAGGACCTCTGGAGGTCACCTTGTCCAGCGTCCCTGCTCAAGCAGCATCACCTGGAGCAGATGGGCTGGAATATGGCTTGGGTGCTTGTTGAGAACTGAGAGTAAGAACAAAAGAAATCTGGAAAGATTGTGCCTGCTTCTTTCGGTCTCCTTCTTAGGCTCAAGGGAAATACAAGAGCACTTGAAGGCTAGAAGTAACTCAAACAGTAATAGAGAAGCTTTCAGGCTAGAGAAGAAATATATGTGTATGGGAATGTGAATCATGGAAAGCTGACTGATGTATCAGAGGTGAGGGAAGGCTTGCTGGGGCAGAGTGGCCTGTTGTGGGGCTGAGTAACTTGATGGAAGTGGGTATGGGAGCCCTTGAACTGGTATGGAGAGAGCCCCACAGCTCTTGGGAGTTTTGTTGTGCTGCTCTATTGTGCTGCAGTTCCTTAAGGTACAGAGAAAAGCTATTTCAGAGGATTTTTATGTAGCTACTCTACATGAGCTTTTTCTCAGCCTACATTTTAACGCTTGACAGCTGAGCTTTTACAAGCTTTCAGAGCCATTAATCAGAGCAGTGTTTTGGGAAGCTTTTGCAATGTATATTTGAGAATTTGTATGGCACTGGTTTAAATTAAAGGCTAAGGCTTACTTTTGAGGCTGCTTTTGGCCTCTTTCCACAAAGCATGGAGTCGCGTATTATTGTTCTAAGAACCCATAATTAGTAGCAAATGTTTGCAAAATGCTAAAGGTTGTTGCTAGGATGCTCCTTCAGGCTGGGATGTGTGAGGGATGTATAAACATAGTTTAGATCTATTTCTAAAACTTTTTTCTTAAGCTGTAAGTATAGATAATTTTTATGCAGTGCAGTACATTCTGACTTTTCAAACAGGCAATAGAAATAAAGGCATTCCTTCAAGAATAGGTATGACTTCGTGTGAGCAGAAATTAAGCTCCTATTCTCTAAAGTAATTTGCTAGTAAATCAGACATGAGATAGGAAACAGGACTTCAGAGTTAGACTGTTTTTTTTCATAGATATGTTGATTCATTTTCCTAGAACCACTCAAATTCCAAGCTGTATTGTCAGCCTTCAATTCAAACAGGGACCAGAAGCATGCATTTATTTGTTCTGAAGGTAAATGATAGCTTTTCTAAACTGACAGTAAAAAATATATTTGAGAAACATTAAAGTACCCCACCTCAACTCGCCTTCTATAACATTGTATGCCTGCTGAATATGTACATAAGGTTCCATGTAAAACCATGATGATTGCTTTTTGTTATGTCTGATGCCAAATTTTGAAAGACCCATGTAAAACATGCTCTGTTTGTGCTAAAATATCTCTGAGGATATTTTGCTGTACAGTACTCTAGTCATTAACACAGTGGCTCTGCAGGTCAGGATGACTGCCAACAGAGTAATCCGATGACCTGCAAAGCAGAAAGGTTGCCATCGATCTCTTTCCAGTAACTATTGCCTTACCAGGCATGGTGGGTGCTGGTTCTGTGTCAGGTGCCCTCTACGACTTTGGTTAAGTCAGTCAGTTATCTTTTTTCATTTCATTTCCCAGCCTTCTCCCTGGGTGTTTGGTACCCACCTCCCCATGCCCCATTTCTTGCATAGTTGGTGCTCTTGCTTCTGATGTAACCCTTGTGCTGTCCATGTCAAAGCCTGGAAGACACCAGCAGATCCATCCCCTGTCCTGAGCTCTCTTGACAGCACCTCTACTCATTTCTCATGCTCACTGGCAGTGGTGTGGCCAATTGTGGAGCTTTGGGTCTGCTGGAGGTGAGAGTAGGGAAGGCAGGAACCACTGCAGGAGCTGGATTGGGTGCCTTGCCCTGCATGAAGAGCCTGGGAGCAGGGAGTCCCACCGAACCCCGGTCTGGGGGAAGGGTGGCTGTCGGGGTTTGGACAACATTTTTCATGTGAGTGCCTTGCGGAATTAATATCTGCTGACTAGAAGTAGCATCCAGGGGATCAGTGGAGGGAGGACGATTTGTGTGTTTGGGGTGAGTCAGGTACTAACCCAGCCCAAGCAGAAAGGCTGCCACAAATTATGTTCCTTTTCATAAAGAGGTTCATGTGTGCTCGTAATGTGACCGAGCATTGGGTTTGGCCTTGGAGAGATAGGTTTCTGTGTTCTGTTTCAAATAGTATCAGAGTGGAGACACGTAGAGTGCACATTAAAATTGTCATGGGTCTGTTGTCTTTTCCGTTAGAGATGTGGGAAAAACATGGAAAATAATGGTGTCTCAGAGGCCAGGAATACAAGTGAGATTCGGCATGCAAATTAGGTACTTACTTAACTATCCCCCTCTTTGGCCTTTCACCTCTGTTTTGGTGGGAGCAAATTGCTGGGCATGCAATAGTGACACTATAGCAGATCAGATTCCCTGGCGTTCCCTCTGTATTCAAGCCTGTATCTTGGGTTTGCAGGCACAGCACTTGCTGTCTGAGCTGGGCAGCATCCAGCTCCTGGTGTGCTCGTGCAGGATAGCGGGCTCTGGGTTATGAAATGTGAGAGACCATTTTGTGCTCCTTTAGTTTTGGACCTTAAACTTGGGCAGCCAGATGCACACGAAAGTGTCTGTGTGCAGGAACTGCAATGTTTTTCACGAGACTTAACTGGACTAATTCATATTTTTACTTCAGCTACCTGGATTGTTGAGTTGCAAAAATACCACGCCACTTGCTGGTATACATTCCCTTTCTCAAACCTTGCTTTCTTCTGTGCCATTTCATCAGGCATAATCATTTGAATTGATAGGGATGGTGGAAAGATAGTAGGAACACTCTCAGTGTTAAAGGTGAGACCTCCCTCCGGTCTGCTCATCTCCTCCTCATATATTTCCCTTTCTACTTTTAAGTGCTCCATCTTTTAACAACACAGACCCAAATGTAGCTTCCACAGAGTATGAGGGGAGAGGAGAAACAAATAGATCCATCCAGGAGGGGATAAGGCTGGCATGTCCTAATTAACAGTCAAGTTAGAAGCAGATTTGAGATGCTGCTTCTGAAATGGTCCTAAATGGAAGAAAGCTGACTACTTAATTTTACTTCCCACCCAGTGGGAAGCAGGTATTAGCTAATGTAAACCAACTCGCTTATCTGTGAGGGCCTGGCAATTTGCACTAGCAGACAATTTGTCCAGCCCTAAGCCATGTCTGTACTGTCAGGAGGAACATCTTTCCGTCCTGGTCTTTTCAGGATTCTTGTCAAGCATATGATGGGTATGTGGATACTTGTGCTTGGCCATTGCACTGGCAATGCCACATTACCTGCTAGGATAATGTATGTCTGTGCCATCCTTCCCCACCCCACCCAGGAGCATCAGTCTAATGTAAGGTTCTTTTGCTTTGTTTACCTGGAAATACCAAAGGGAATGAATGGTTTGCCCTCCATCAGCTGTCACTCAGTTTCCTCCAAATACATTGTCAGCAAAGGGAGGTGCTCAGACATCAAATCTACGTTTGTCTGAATAAAGGAAGGAGAAAGGCCATGACTGATATGCCTGTCAGCAGTTGTAAACCAGTTCTGACTGCAAATGAATTTATGTGTGAGAACTGGGGTAAAATATACTCTCTATGGGAAGCTGCTATCTATGTGCAATTCAAATTATAAGCATATTTCCCCTTCAGTTTCTGATGAGATTTTGAGTTTTCACTGCAGATTTTGTGCTTCTGAAAAATTTATGACAGATTTCCATCACCAGAAGTTATTTGATTGCTTCAAGACCTGGGCAATCTAGGTAGTAAATACATTGAATAAAATCACCTTCAAAGGGCCGAGTAGCCCATGCCAACACAAGGTTGCATTTCCTTTGTCTCTGATGGTCAGGCCACCTTAAACATTTCCAAGTTTCCTTTAGCCTTTATGGAAAGGAACGTGCTTTTTCTCTCACTTCGTAGGGTGGTCAGGCCACAGGGAGCTGGTGGTGGGTTGGAAATGCTGTGTCTTGGGACTGCAGACCACCTTGATGCTGCCCAGGGCTGCCCTGCTGTGCCGTGTACTGCTGCAGGCTCTGGGCAAAAAGGCAGATGTGACTGTTGCAGCTATGCTGAGTGCAGGGTTTGTTTTTCCCTCTTGCATTTTCTTCTAAGTGTATTTTTGAATTTGCTCTACCATTGACATCATCACATGCCTGGAATTCAGACATGTTTATTGTGAGCCTGTCATAATCTGCCTCTGCTCACTGGTGCTTCTGCATCATTATGAGAGGGAACCAAGTCCAAGGAGATAATCTGTGCAGTCAGCTGTACAGAGGGCCTGTTGTTAGCCATTTGAGATGCTGGGGTTTAAGTTTTGTGTTGTGGTGGGTTTTTTTTTACCACACTGCTTCTAATTCTCTTGGCTCCAGACAAAAGCTTTAGCATTTTGTCTTAAACTCTGTTGATCAAAGCTTCAGAGCCTGTCTACATTTACTTTACTCTAAGCTCATGAGTCAAGGCAGTACTGTTATACCCATTTTGCTAGTGGAGCATGGAAAAATACGGCAGCAGGATTTCCCCAGGGTGCATAAAGTTGTGACATGGCCAGTTTGCAAGTAAATAGGACAGACTTATAACCAATTAATTTCTTAGCTTTTTTCCTGGAAAAAACAATTCTTGGACCACAAAATTGGTCCAGAGTTCTTGTGGGGTTTTTTGTTTGCCTGTTTTGTTTTTATTTCGTGTCTTCCCCACTCCTCTTTTGACCCCACCACCTTTTTTCTTAATGAAACATTGAGGATAACCACTTGGATTTAGAAGCTCTTCTCACACAAGTGTTTACCAAAATGTTAATTCTCAAGTGAAATCACTTGAATGACATGCTGTTGCTAATCAAAGAATCAGTGGTATTAATTAGAATCAGACACCTTGAAGTCCTTATTGCTAAGCCATGAAGCCTATAAAGACATCCCAATTACTTTCTCTTTTTGCTTGGGTTAGGAGATGCCTTGCTGAACTCTTAAGTTAATGTCAGTCATCAGCCAGGCTACTGAGCCAGTAGTTAGAAACAAAACAAAAACATCAGATAGATGCATGAAGAGTCTGTATTCATTTTCCTTTAAGCTATAGGAGTAGTTTATATTTTCAAGTTATGTTTTCATAAAGCTTCGGTTCAATAGTCTGTGTAGTATTTTGATATGTGAATATCTGGTGTACTTATGATGTTAAAAAGCTGCAGCTAGAAAAATGCTTTTAGTCTTTCTTTGGAGGCTGATCTTTCTAAAATTTGCTTCTCTTCGGTTGCAGAAAGAGCTTGGCTTTTAGCTGAACGCAGGTGAGTGTGGGTATTTCTTGAAAAATGTTAACTTCAGTGTGTGACTCGGCTTCTTTATTTATCTTGAAATTGTTAAAAGATGTTTTAATGGCAATAGTGGAAATAAAAGGCATAAAAGTGGGATACAAGAGCCCGTCACCTGGGGGATTACTGAAAGCTAAAAATTATAATGATGTTTCTTCCTTAAAAATAACTCCTCTAAATGCGCATATACTGAAAAGAAATATTTTGGTTTGTTTGGTCCTGGGACCCTACAGGCAAGGCTGCAGTGTGTAACTTCAGCTTCTTTTCTCAGGTGAAATCTACTAGAAAAGAAATGCATAGGGCTTTATGTGAAACTGGGGACAAGATGTATCAGGTAAGTGCTGTTACTTGGATGTCTCTTACTACGTGTACAGCCTAGCCAGTACTCATCTTGTTGATGGTATGTCCTACTCTACACAGGAAGATGCTGCTATATTTTGCTTTTTATAGGAAGATAAATGAATATCTTGAACCTGTCTTCCAATAATTCTGCAAGGAATTATTGAGTTTCTAGTCTCATCAGTCTTGCAGGCCACAGAACACATAAAATATGCTAAGAAATAGCTGTCTGTAAAACCAGTGATTTGCACCTAAGCCTGAGCTGTTGTTTTTATAGTTGTTGAGCTGTCCTTGTTTTTGTTAGACTGGCTAGAATGCAGAGCGTATTACATTTAGAAAATAAAACTTATAATATGGCTACTGTTACTCTGGTGAGACTGTAAAGCCCTCCTGTGACGAAGCAGAGAAAGGCTGTTCACCAACAGCTCCAGATAGGTTGGAGCTGCAGTGTGAACACACTGTGCAAAGACTCTTCAAAAGGCATATGTTATTTTAGTTTGATAGCTTTAACACTTATTCTAGCACCTTATTGCTCTTAAGAATGAGGAAATACCCACAAGAATAACTGCTGCAACTGTCACTGCTTTGTGTAATGGTTTTGTGGCCTGTTGTCAATGTCCTTGGGAAAACTGTCAAAGGACTTTCCTACCGTTGTGGCTACCGTGTGTTGTATGACTTGCCCCAGCTAGCTGGTAGGGCTCAGGGTGCCTCTTTTTCAAGCAAAGAGCAATATGACTTGAAAGGTGATACTTCTACAGTTTAGAATAGCATTAGGAGTCTCTTGGTGAGGATTATAAGTTCAAACATTGTCTCTGTCTGCTGTCTGATGAGAGAAGACTTACCTGCTGCCAGGACACAAAGCACTGGTAGAAAAGATGTTAAGAAGATTTCTAGGCAACCTCAAGGTCATACTTAGGAGAAGATCTGATGGGACTCTTCTCAGATTTGCAGAGTGTTAAGAGTGGGATGGGGAGGCAGCAGCCTATCTTGGATAACTGTTTTGGGAGACATGGTTGATACTTTTCATCGTAAGTAGGGCAGCTGGAGAAGAATGGCAAATGCCTGATTGTGCCTTAGATTAAGTGGCCTGTTTGGAAGTCAGGTAAAATGTCCAGCTGAGATGCAGAGATATGTTTTGTGGAAGCTGTCCTGAACAGATGTTAGGCTCCAAGAAGAAAGAAGGGAGTTGAGAGAATGGCAGTGTGCAATACAGGATATAGACTTATAGCTGCTATTGCCTAGCTGTGACTTGTTTAGCACTAAAATGTGTCTATAACACATGTATAAACTGAACCTGATTCCCATGTTAGTAGACTGCCCACATGTTTCCAACTATAGTAGTTTGCCCTTGTTACTTGTAGAGATTGGGTATAGTTTGCTTTCCTTAAGCAAACAGAAGAGTCCCAGTTGCTCAGCAAAGGCCTGACAAGGTAATTTTCCTCATTTTGCGTTGACAGCAATGATGCAAGTCAAATACTGTAAATGGAAGATTTATCTCTTAAACTGTGCCTCTTGGTAGTGACTATGATACTGTACTAGCTTGTATACTGAGTGACCTGGCTCTTGGTGGTTTTTTTCTGATATCTAAGGACAGAGCTGCTATTCCTCTGGGGAAGAGAAATGATTCTCTCTGCTGCAAGGTGAAATGCTGTTTAAAATCTATAGGCTATCTGCAATGAAGCTCCTTGTTTGAGGATTGTAACTGGTTCTCTAAGTCATTGTACTAGGACCTCGCTGCTAGTTGCTTTTTCCATGTCATTAAATGATAGACTCTGGAAAAGATGACATTAGATACAAGACAAAAGATTGGACAGGTTAGTGTGAAGATCACCAAATAGTTTGCTGATAGCAGGAGTATGACTTTAAGAGTCAAGAGCAAGACAAGTAGCCTTAGGTAGAAAGGGAGTAGTGTCAGGTAAATACAAAAATCTGGTTTCTAGTTAAAAAGATGAAGATTTAGGCAAGTATGTAATATGGTAGCCTTTAGTTCACCTGTCTATTATCATAGGTAACATTGACACTTCTTAGGATCAAATTCTCCTTAGCTTGCCTTCAATCAGATTATAGCCACCCGTAAGGTGGACTGGTTCTTTAACATTTTTGGTTTGACAGAGAGATGCCTTAAAGGAGGAAAGTATAATATTATCTCATTTGTTGTAGCAACGATAGGCAGAAGGGTAGTAAGGAGAGGTGATTGCATGTGATTTCAAGCAGTCACATGGGTACAAATGACTGTGTGAGAGGGAAACTGGCTTTACTGTGAAAGGCAATTACTACCATAAAACTCAAGTGATCCTGGATATACGCTCTAAATGTGTCTTCAGTAAAATATTTGGATACTGATAGACAGATAATGCTGTAAAAATCACTTTTTTTCATGTTTGGCCTCTCTCCTTGAGTTAAAGAATGATAAAGTTTTCTGTTCACTCAGCTAAGCTTCTGCAATCTGAGATGAAGGATCTTGTGCATAAGGACAAAAGCAGAGATGTCAGTTTGTGCATCTTTGTATCTTTTCATTCACCAGTGTGCTTATGACTATTTTCTAGTTCAGATGAGAGAGGCTGAACAGTACATTCATAAGTGTATCTTTTTCATCAGATGTACCAGTTGGAGTGCCAAGCTCCCTATCATGGAATTTTTATCTTGGTTCTGAATTCTTAGTTTCTTTCACAGAGCCAGAGTTTCATGGTCAAAACTAAAAATGAACTTGCACCTGTAAGTGATACAATGCTCCCCTCTTCTCTCCTACAACTTATTTTTCAGGAAAAAGATTGTTACTGCAACTCTTCCATGAAGTGTGATGCAATCTTGATCAAAATATTAGGGCCTATCAACTTACTATTCTGAATATCTTTTTGGAAGTCCACAGATACCAGGAGAAGCAGAAAGCCACTTAATAATAGAATCAAGTTATACATACTAATTTAGCTCTTGCATATTGGCACTTTGCCTCACTGCTTCAAAGTAAGCAATCAGGAATTGGAAGATGCTCAAGGCAAGTTGAGTCAAAGATGGCAGACATGTTACAGAAGTCTTCCTAAAGGCAAAAGAAACATCTCTTGTTGCAGCAATGAAAATTTAATGTTTCTGTAGTTCTTAGGAGTGTGGGGGAAGAACTATACAAGAAGTTAAACTAGTAATTGACAAGTATCAACAGCATAATCATGGATGCTACTGCTGCCTAGTTTGAGTGTCAGGTAAGCTCTCCTGTCTCCAAGTTCTAGCTTGGACTTTTAATATGTGCTTCAGAGCACTTCCTCTCCTCTGGAGCATATTTTCTAAATTTGCAAGTGTAGCTCATTTGCTAATAGGATCCACATCTACATTAAGCCCTGTTGAACTTCTGTTTGAAGAGACATTTCGGTCTTGTCAGTTAGGATCCACTTTATGTGTAACAACTGCTGAAAGATGGCATATGGTTGTAGAAGGACAGCTTTGAAATAAACCAGAGTTAGAAGCAGAATGACTTCTCTCTTAGCAGACATTGTCTCAATTGTGTGTGGTGTCTTAGTCTAGTACCCAGAATTTGAGCCCTTCTTGATCAGGAATGCATGGGAAATATCTTCCTGGCCTTTCCATTGCCTATTCCTTTTAAGATTTCTCTGGTAATATCCTAATACAAAGTCAAGAGGAGGTGATCAGGTTCTGAGAAGACACTGAACTGTTGGTGTATGTGACACACAGTGCTTGCAAACTGAATTATAGACTAACTCGTTCCTTCTGGTAGCTGTGTGAAAATCATGCAGCTGCACAGAGTAAGGAAAAGAAACTTGAAGTTAGGTCCTAATGGATCAAGCTCAAGCCTTACTTTGTCCTTTCAGGATAACTCTACTAAACTCCAATTCAGACTAGTTCCAATGCCAAATAGTTCGCTTAGAGGTTATTGCTGTTGTAAATGAAGCTGCACTCTCTAACGGCTCCTAAAGGGGCTCGTATAAGTTGAGTGGTAATGTTAGTCAAATGTTCCTCTTGATTTGCAATTTGAATTTAAAATATAGAGAAGCGATTGCTGGAGCAGTTGCACAGCCAGTCAAGTCTAGCTCTGGTATGGCTTCCATAAGAGGCAGTTGGATATAACACTTAATGCACTTTAATCATGAAACAAAAACTACTCATAGCTCATGTTAATAGCGTTTTGAGATTGAATGCTGCTATTGAAAATGCTTCTATGCTCAAACAAAGGATTCAGATCTCTCTTCTAGTAACTATTTCTGCTTAGACACCAAGCCTTGCGACTCAGCATGATGCCTATGCCAATGAGTTTTTGAAATGAGAAACCAGTATCAGTAACCCTCTAAACTATAGCTTCTTAAATACTTTGGCTATTGTATCCTGGAAGTCTGCAGGAGTGAATGTAAGACTTAGACTTGCATGTTACTGAACTCGGCAGTGCTTTAATATTTAGCAGGTTCTGTTTAAATCCCCTCTCTGCCTTCACATGGATGTGCTTCTCATTAGGACCTTGATTTTAGACCCCTTCTAAAATTGGAGGGAAACTGCAATGTCCTGGAACCATTTCCGCAGTCTAAAGAAGACAGGAGCATCTCGCCAATCTTATCTCTGTGCTGAAGAATGTGGATTTTATGAAGAAGTAAAGAAAAGTCATTGTGTTTATCTTGGACTCTGTGTATACTTGTATTGATGGCTTTACTCTTGTATTCTTACCTTGACAGTTTTATCCTCTTATATATGTAGTTCCATTAGCCCCCATGCTAACACCTTGGGCCATGCTGACACAAGAGAGACAGCATTCAGATTACAAGGTTAAAGCTATTGTTGATCTTATCCACTTCATTTTCACTTGTGGCAATTTGAAAAAAGACAACTAAATCCTTCTTTCTACACTGTAGTAACTAATTGTGTTTCTGTTGGCACCACAGTATCAACTGGAAGAATATTTAATAACCGTATGACCAAGCCCATGCATATCCAAGACTGTGACGTATTCAACATCATAGGAAGATAGTTTTATTGTAAGAACTGGAGCTTCATTATTGCTAAATCTATAATAGAAAGTTTATTCTATGTCCATGTCTCTTTTCCTTGAATACAATCAACCACACACAAGTATAGATAACTTCCTTTAAAGAAGATTGACAGCTAACATAGCTGCTATTAAATTCAACAAGCATAATAATAGGTACCAAGTCATGATTGAGGCTCACATCACCCTGTCTCTGTTCTAAGGATTGCCACCAAAATGTAATCTAGAAGGGATTTGTACCCATAAGGAATGCTCCTTTAGAGGAAGATGCATGTTTTTGAGAGAACTGCTTGCATGTTACAAGGAATTACTCTACTACAAAGCTCTTCTAGTCTTATACCTCTGGTAGTCATATACCGTCCTTCTGGTTCTTGCATGGAAATTCAGTAAGCATTCTCAACTGCTCTAGAGAAGCCCATGTATTGAAGGAAACCTTCCTGGAACCATCTGTGCTCTTACCTGTAAGTCATACAAATTCATTTATCTGGGAAATTAGTCAGCACCACTCCTTCAGTACCTGCTCTTGTGAGACAGCAGGACAAACTTCAGATTAGCAAGTCTTACTCCATATATAAGCGATACACTGGACTTATGGAACTCCAGATGAATGAGAGACTGCTGCAAAATGGTTTATCAGATGGACAAGTGAAATGTCATGTGAGCAGTAATTTGTGAGAAACGAAGAAAAATATTATTCCTGTCTTTAGGATTACTGCCTTCTAATCCATCCACTCATCTTGATAGCATGTTGTTTTATCAGTATCTCTTCTTTCTTTTTTAAAATTTTTTAAAAAATTTTTGTGTTTCTAGTAAATTACTGACATAAAACAGCAAGAGAGCTGTTTCCAAGTTGCATTTTCTACAAAACATTTTGATGCTCTCACTGTTGGTCTTAATGGTTTACAATGTATTTTAATTCCTCTAGCTACAGAGGCTTCCAGTGTTTTAAATTTATAATTAAAGGCGTTATATTTGGTTTTCATAACAAGAACCACTTGAACAGTTTCTTTATTTAGTATACATGTAGCTGACAATGTGTAGGGGGACGCTTGTCTTTTAAGAAAATAAACTAAAAATTATTCTCTCTTGTGAAGAGAGTGAGAAACATTTCTCTTCCTTGCCTCTGCAGCTGCAGGGAAAGCTCTGAACTTATAGGGAAAAAGTTGCTATTATGCTCTGGGGACTGGGGGTTGCATATGAGGAAAAAAAATACATGGCTAGGCAAGCTACCATCTGGGTCACTTTGCTCCATTATACTCGCAATGTATTAGGAACCATATGTGCTATAAATAGAGAAACTTTGAATAAAGATCAATATATGTTCTTTGTCTTATCCAAATCATCACCTTAATAATTTCTATTTTGATTCTGTTAGATCTTCATTTTAAACCTCCCTGGCAGCCTGATTTAGACCCAACTGGGATTTGCTTTTTGCAGATGTTATGATAATAAGCAAAGAATGCTGCTTCAGTATTCTTGTGTTGCTCTTTAGTTTGTAGGGTGTAGGATGTTGTTTATTCTGATGCTTGACCTTCTGCTTCTCAATCTTGTTTTTCAGCAGTATCTATCTTTGCAGCAGAATATAAAATTGAAGGAGTTTTTCAGCTTTGGATGAAAATTAGGCTTCAGTAAAGGAAGATAAAAGATCTGAACTTCTGGGTATTAGCCAGCAGCAGTCTTGTTGGACTCTGTATTAACTCTTTAGTAGAAATCATTACAGATGCCACTGGCCTCAGGGCTGACCACTTGAGAACTAGATGTTTTTGAGGAATTTTAATACTTCCAATAACCTTATTTTGCAGTAGAACCAAACCTGTGATACAGTTTTACAAACGAAAACAGCATTGAAACACCCAGTAGAGGAGCCTGTAAGATGGTTGTGTGACATGAGAGCTTCTGAGTTTGAAAAACTTCCACAGGAAATTTGGAGTAACAGACTTCTCCATGAAATGCTCAGATCTGAGAGACCATTCAAACAAACCTGCGCTTGGTCACCAAAATACAGAGTAAATGTTGAGAGGCTTGTTGATGTGAATGAAGTACAAGGAGTACTAAGAAACAGTGACCCAAGGAGTCAGATTTAAGCAAAAATACTGGGTTAAGTCACAGTAGCATGGTGCAGAGTAATTAAAAGATGTGGTTATCTTGCCTTCCTGTTCAAGTACTTCAGCACAGATGAATGCTATGATCTGCTTTGGCAGATACTCTTATCTACTGAGCACCATGGGAAGGAGCATTGTGATTTGTGTATTTGAGTCACCTGGCCCATCCTCTCCTGCCCATAGGCACAGTTCCTCCTTCTCCCGCATTGCGATTGCTGCATGTTCCAGGCAGCCGCAGAGAATATTTCATCGGGTTCTCTAAAAGCAGGACAACCAGCTACATAGTACATGGTTCCTGGCCTCAATTCTTTGTCTTCTCACTAGATTTCCTGGTGTAACAAGGAAGACAAATCTTAGCATTCTGATATATTTAAGACTTTAAAAACAAATAATCTTTTATCTATGGATTTTTCCCTTTTATACGCTCCCACAGATCTGTGAAAGTGTTTTGCATCTTTGAAAATACAATAGAGCTTTGCCAGTAACACAGACAGAAAATGAATCATGAAAGCTATTTCCCTATTTGCCTGCTGTTAACACCCATGTGTCTACCCAGACTTAGTATTTCTATCATCTTTGTTTGTAACACATCAATCACCTGAAACAGCCCACAAAGCTCTTTGCTTCATCCCTCTGCTTTCTCACTGACCTGAGCTGTATTGCTTCAGAGTGCAACTACATCATCCTCACTTCTGCTTGAACCTTTGGTGTGGAAACTGGGCAAGAAGGTTGGATTCTGGTCAAACTTTGAAACAAAGGAGGGGAATGGAGTGTGCTGCCTTCCATGTGGAAAATCTGATGGTGGGCTGACAGCAGGAGAGTCGCTGTATGTCTCTGCCTTATCTTTCCCTGCTCTTGTAAAGTAAATGTAAATGTTATGCTCCTTAATTAACTTAACTGTTGTTTTAATGTGTGTTATCATTCTAGGCTAGGAGTAGAGCTGAACATAAACAATAATTTGGAATTTAAGAAAAGTACAGGTAGCAATAATCTCTAGCTTTATTATACAACTATGCTAACAACTGTTTTTTGAAACAAAAAGAGGCTTGTTTAATAAGAGTGCTTTACTCATAACACTAAAGAATAGAAACTTTTGTGCAGAACTGTCAACTTACAGTATTATATTTTCTTTTTCAGCTGCAGTTAAAAATATAGCCTTGAAACACTCCTGTTCCTTACACTGTTGCATTTTTATTCTCTGAGATACCTGCAGTAATTTCTTGTTATGCACGGAGAATACAAATAAATAATATAGACTTAAGTTCCAAAAAGGGCTTCAAATGGTCAGTGATTGCAAAAAGCCTGTCTGAATTTATGCTAGTTTTTTTAGGATCCAATGATGATCTGCTACCATCCATGAAAATTTCGTGTTTGTCAAGCTAAAATACAATCTAACTAACTGAGGCTGTGGAACTATTTTCTTGTGAAAACATGCTTTCAAAGCCAAAACTCTGCAAGGGAGATTGAGAAACTGAAATGGAATTAAAGAAGTCACTACCGGTTTCTAAGCTGATAATTCACTGATAATTCAGTATTTCTGAGCATAAAAGCTTGGTATCATTCAAATTTTTATACAGAGCTAGCCTTTTACTTTTTGTGGGGTTTTTGAGAGAAATTATATGACAGGGCCATTCACATTAAGCATTATACAGTTAAATTCCAATGTAAATATGTTACTCACTTGAGTTGCTAGTCCTAGCTATAAAGTCAGTCTGTTTTACCTATCTGCATATAAGCTCTGGATTTGATTCTTACGCTTCCAAAAATCCCAGACACAATCACTTGGGGCTTATAACTGTATTAAAATACTCTACTGGGAAACTGTACACAACTTCTTTATATTCCCAGCCGGATATTGAAGGTGCCCCATGCTCCACCAAATGCTGTGGTGTGATCGGAAGTGTGGGTTGCTCAGTCAGAGGGAAGAGCCAGGAGTGGTGTGTTGGGCCAGGGAAAGACTGGGTTCAGAAAGTTGTCCCACCTAGCCAGAAGACCAGCAAAAAGACATCTGGGATTTTGGAGGTGTTTTTTGCAGGTCGCTCCTGTATCAGATGCAAAGCCAGGATGCCTCAAATCCTGATTTTATCTGACCTCAGTGATTGCCACAATATAGTAATGTTTGAGTGTATTTAGCTTTGCGAAAAAAAAGCGAAGCACAAAGTTCTTTTCCTTCATGCTGCAGGACAGTGTCATCACTGCATAACCACTACAGCGAGCTGCTATTAATCAGAAGGGGGTAAGTCCATGGCACTAGCAACAAAAAGCAAATCTTCAGATAATGCAATGGGGACAATGGATTTAATCAAGACTGAGGTGTTTAACCCCAAAGGCATGGCTGGTTATGAAGGAAGTACAAGCGAGTCTTAAGGAGAAGTGGTCCATGTGAAGACAAATCTCATCTTTCTTCTCTCTTTTCTCTTGTGTTCTGCCTTTCCTCTGGCACCAGGTAGCACAGTGGTTTTGTTAGGCACCTCAGTGCCAGCCATTGGTGTTTAAAGTGTGACTGCTCCCATCACAAGAAGGGACAAAATGCTGGGGAGGTGGACGTGCTCCCCATTTGCTAACACAAGGATGGTGCAGGTAGTGGGTGATGTTGGATGAAGCCATCTCTCCTGGGAACAGCCAGCACTTCACCTGCTCTGCCTTTTGCATCAGCGGCAGCCAGAGCAAGTTTGCACTCTGCAAGAGACAAAATGGGCACCAGAGCCATGTCCATCTTGCTGTTCTTAACTGGATACTGCCCTTTGCATTACTTACTTTTACTTCGCCTGTGGCCGACCTTGGTTACGCCTCTAGATCTTAAAAAGGGGGAGAAGAAATTGCTTTCAAAATGTATTTGATCAGAGGCCAATTTTCAATAAACAAGTAAGCAGCTCTAAATTCAAACTATTGATGCTAGTAGTATCTTTCATGAAATGACGATGACCTGATTTATTGAAACCTAACTGGTAATATCCAGTTCCTCAGTGTGGTGTTTCATTCTGCTCTGCTGTTGAATTTTAGTTCATCTGTATAAAAACCTCTTCATAGATAACACAGTTTATAAGCACTGACAAGAAAAGGAATCTGCAAAAAGGATGTTAAAAGGAAGCAGGCATCAAACAGTACTCTTTGCCTTTTATTTCTTCATTTATTTTTATAAACTTCTTTGGATTATCAGTATCTATACAAACACACAGTTATGCTTTAGGGGACAAAAGAAAGGAATAGTTAAGCTGCGCTGTTAGCATTAAAACAAGATTTGTTGCTGTGCATTGTCTGTAAATTCCCCTGAGGATCTTCAAGTAAATTGCTAGGGTTTATTAAGGTCTGTGTTTTCTGTGTTCAAATACACTTCCTCTGAGTGGCCTGAAATTTGGTGAATTCCTCAAAATGGTGCTTCATCCGTATTTCCCTGCTGTGTGTTTACAGGGAAGTTTGGCCCTTGCCAGCTCTTGCAGGCTGAAGGAAGAGGCCAGCTGGGAGCAGGGCCACTGATGGCCCTGGCTGGCCACCATCCACTCTGCTTTCAGTGCTTCCCATCAGCATTCTCCTGGTCTGGACTGCAGTGAGCAGTGCTGAGCCCTGGTGCTGGCCGCAGGTGGCCCTCAGCAAGAAGGGCTTTGTGAAAGTGGAAGATTAAATACAGAGAATTATAGAATTCCCGCTCGGTCCCCATGTGTTGCCTGGTCTAGTCGAAAGGTGGCATCCCTGCCCATGACAGGGAGGTTAGATTAAATGATCCCTAAGGTCCCTTCCAGCCTAGGCCGTTCTATGATTCAATAAAATATATGGGTAGGAAGGGCCCTGAAGGATCATCTAGTTCCAACCCCCCTGCCGTGGGCAGGGACATCTCCCACTAGATCAGGTTGCTCAGAGCTGCATCCAGCCTGGCCTTAAAAACTTCCAGGGATGGGGCTTCCACCACCTCTCTGGGCAACCTGTTCCAGTGTCTCACCACCCTCATGGTGAAGAACTTCTTCCTAACATCTAATCTGAATCAATCCAGCTGTAGCTTCAATCCATTTCCTCTTGTCCTACCACTACCCGACATCCTAAAAAGCCCCTCACCAGCTTTCTTGTAGGTCGCCTTAAGATACTGGAAGGCCACAATGAGGTTTCCTCGGAGCCTTCTTTTCTGCAGACTGAACAGCCCCAACTCTCTCAGTCTGTTTTCACAGGAGAGGTCCTCCAGCCCCCTGACCATCCTTGTGGCCCTTCTCTGGACACGCTCCAGCACGTCCATATCTCTCTTGTGCTGTGGGCTCCAGAACTGGACACAGTACTCCAGATGATGTTTCATGAGAGTGGAGTAGAGGTGCAGAACTGCCTCCCTCATCCTGCTGGCCACACATCTCTTGATGCATCTCAGGACACAATTGACTTTCTGGGCTGCAAGTGCACACTGACGGTGCATGTTGAGCTTCTTGTCCACCAGTATCCTCATCCTTTTTTAGAGGACAATGGCTTTTGTGGATGAAATAAATCTGCAGAAGAGTGACAGTGAGTCAGTGTGATGGAGCAGGGGTAAGTGTGGGATGGATTTCCAGCTCTGTGACACTGGTGGGCATTACAGACTATCCTGTTGGCATGGTGTGTGCACCCGTGTCTCAGCTGAGCATGCTGCTGGTGGGGCAGTGGATTCTAGTGCTGTTTGAGGTGACCTTGCCTCTGGCTCTGCTGAGTACCATGAAAGTGTCTGGCTTGGCTCATCTACCCTTGCACACCCTTGGAAGCATGTGAGGGAATGGCTGAGGAAAGGGGCTCACTGGCAGCTCCTGGCTCCAAACCATCCTACAACCATGTCAGGAGGAGAAAAATGGGGAAGTTTCTTGCCACCCAAGACAGTGACTAAAAGGGGCTGCTGCTGTGGGTGGTTGTGCAAGGAAACTTCAGTGGTGGGGCAGGTGGGGAAGTGAGAGAGTGTTGAATGTGCAGTGAAAGACAGTGGAGTGAGTAACATGGGGAGAAACCTCTGGGGAACAGTGATGATACAAATATCAGACTGACTAGTGCAGCTTCCCAAGTCTGCATCTGGAAGGGGAGGTACTGAAGTGTGCTCGGGGGTTTAATGCTCAGGCAGTTAGCTAGAAAGAGGGAGCCAATTTTCCTTGGTTCTTCATTTAGTCTTTTTGTATAATCTCTGAAGGAGATAGCAAGAGGATGGAGACATCTCCAGTAATTCTATTTAATATTTCTTTCTCGCTGACTCCCTAGCACTAATATATTCCAGATTTTTATCAGCCAGGAAATGCTACCTGGATCTCCCTCCCCATCTTCTCCTCTGTCAGACATGTGGGTGTTTTGACAAATTACCACCCAGTCATTGACTGGAAGAATTGGTTATTTCCACATTATTTTTTCACTACAAAACCTAGCAGCTGGCAGACTATGAATAAACTTGCTGAGGTTGATGGGAAGCAAGTCTCCAAAAATCGTTAATCCAGGCCACATCTCCACCAAATGTGAGTAAATAGCCTTATTTCATTTTTTTTCCTTTGAAACAATTAAGTGTGATGGAACTTCTAACAAGTTAGGACTAGGTAATGGCTTGCTCCTCCAGCTGAGTAGAGTGACAGTAAGACTCCTTAGGAGGAAAACAATGTGGGAAGAAGTGTTAAGAAGTTATTTAGAATAAGCAGGCCAAAATAAATTGCCTCTTCTTTCTTGGGGAAAATAAAGTTAAAGACCTTTAAATGGATCTTTGTCTTCATTTTGGATCTTTTGGGTTAACCAGGAAGCGTTGAGAATCCCCACTTAACTGAGAGTATTAAGTATCTATGTGGCTTAAATAATTTTTGTCATCAAATTTAGGGTGTATTTCTGTGGGATAAATCACTCTTTTTGTCATCAAATATAAAGTGAATTTCTGTGGAATTCCTCAGATCTGTGATCTGAGATTTTTGCCAAGTATTGATACCTTCTGACTTTCTTTTTGGCAGTTTATTAAGTATTTCCAAATGTACAGAGAATCCAAAGAATCTATTTTTTATGCCCTAAAAGGCTAATTTTTTTTTTTTAGTCTAATAAATTCTCTTATTAGACTAAAAGTCCTACTAATTTTTGAGGTATGTTTTTAGTTATATTGATATAGTAGGATTCTCAATGCACAGCCTGAGGGTTCTGCTTTCAAGTACTCTTAAATTATTGGTTTGGGCTTTTTTTAAGGGGAGAGGGAAAGGAATAGAACAGGAGAAAATCAGGAACAGAAATGAGAACCGCATATGTTTGTGAGGTCTTAGACAGGTAACACTGTCAGAGGCTGAGCAGTGTGCTGCATGCTTGGCATGAGACAGAAAAAAGACTGAGTGGACCTTCCTAGACTGATCCATGAAGCTGCTCCTATTTAAAAAAGCAAAGGTTTAGAGCATAATTATCCTTTGAAATACATGTGCAGTATGATTCAGAGAGCACACTAGAGCTGCTCTGAAGTACAGCTGCTGAGATGCATACAGTGCACATGTACAGTTCTTGAAACTGGCAGCTTTGATTTCCTAATCCACTTCTCATGCACCAGCGTCAATGTAACCTAGGATCACACTGTGTAATTCAACTTTATTCAACAAGAAATTCACAGTCTTTTCTGAAGCTTGCTGTGGGGAAAACACACATGGATATGTTTGATTTAGCATCAAGGAGACAGATTATATTGACAGATAAAGAACGTTGGAAGTAAATACCTCTGTGACACCTTCCTACCTGTGAAACTCCAGTCATCTGATCTACTTGACTGAGGGGAAAGGATGAATGTAAAAGAAAACACAGCTAAAAATATTTTATCTGAAACATGACTCTTAATTTAATCATCTCCCTATTTTATTTGGAAATTCTCTTTGTCCCTATGAGTAGCAGGGGTTGATGGTGTTGCTCTCCTGAATTCTGTGGCTCTTAAAGATTCAGCCAATTCTTAAAAGGTGATGCAAGAACATTCTTAGATTTATGAATCAGTTCTATCCTTTGTCAGCAGGGCACAGCCATACATGAAATGACTAGATATTAACTCTGCAGAAGCATAGTTCTGCTTGGGAATGTGAGCTTAGTGAAGTCCATCAGTGCTGGTACTTGTTAGTTAACTCCTCTCTTTCTTTTTGAATCTGTGGATGCAGTTTCGCATTTGAAATAATGTTGCTTCAGCAAAATTACAATTATATTTCCTAACGACATTTAAAAAAAAATACTAAAGCGGATGCTCCTCCAGAGATATAGAACCAGATTTCTTCATCCCTTGACTGAGAGCTCTCTGCAATTCAGAATCCATACTGCTTCACTAGCAGCTTTCATTTATGCAGATGCTTTCATCCAAAAGGGTCCCAGAGTACTTCTCAAACTGCTGGTCAAATCCAAAGCCTGTTGATGTAAATGGAAAGATTCTCATTGACTTTAGTGACTTTTGGATAAGCTCATTAAATTATAACAATAATGACAAAAAATTATTCAATGTAAATTGTAAGCTCTGTCAAAAAGTTACATTTATCCTAATTTCTTTGCAATGTTTTGACCTTAGCTTGCTCAATGTTCTGCTTTTATAGCTTTTATCTGACTTCTGTTGAACTGGTCTTTTTTTAAAAATTATTCCATAAAAACATTTGAATTATACAAGAGTCTGGGAATAAAACAATTGAGATATTTAGTCAAGTACATTAAGTGACCAGTGCTGCAACCTGTAAAGGTGCCCACCTGCAGTGCAGTCCTCCCTGCCTGTAGCTGCAGTGGCTGGGCTGTGACAATCTCAGTTGGTGGCAGAAGGATTTATCAACTTCAAGTACCAATTGAATGCACAGGCTTGTCTGCAATCCCAGGCATGGTACCAAGTGTGATTTGTGTAATATTTTTTTTGTAGTCTAGAAAAGGTCAGTAAATGCTGCACTTCAGCTCTATTTTGGGAAAAAAACATGACTTTGAACAGAGTTTGAAGTAGTAGGATTTATACATTGCAATTCTAAATCAGGCCAAATTGTTAGTCCACTGTTCAAGTCTATCTTCCTATCAAAATTTCCCCCTTTTCTATCTGTCTGGTTTCTGGCTTATCCTAGACTAGAATTGCTTTGAACCTGTGCTGATGGGGACATCTAATGTGGTTCTGCTGGGTGTGAGTGTTGTTGTTGGTGGTGGTTGTTCTGTTGTGGGTTTTGGTTTGTTTTTTTTTACCAGTTGAAATAAAGCTGTCACTAAGATACAAAGCAGAATTTCTTCATATCACACTGAAACAATGAAAATCTGTCTATAGAAATATAAAGGACTGTTTTACGTGCGCAGTAAACTTCTGCCTAAATATTTGTAAATATTCACAAGTTGCTGCCATACCTGTCATTTTGCATCATTCCAGAAAGGCAATATATCTTGCATAAACATCTCTTTGTAGTTAACAGTGAAATCAACATAGGTATCTTTGGGATTCTGGTAAAATTTGCAGTCAGAGTTTCTGATTTCCAGTCCCTCGCTCTAGTCAATGAGTCATGGTTGGTTGTGAAGAAAAAACAACTGAATCGGACCTTGTTTCACATGAAACAAATGGAAAAGTAATTAGCACGCAAGGTCAACCAGTTTGTTTGAAAGATTTTATGGCTGGAAAAAAAAGCATCTTTATGTTTGAAGCTGTATCAAAATGTTGCTACCTGCAGCTATTATTTTAATTTCTCTGTGCCTTTTGTAAAACATGGAGCCTTACCGTTTACCTTTGTAAGCCAGTGCTGAGCAATTAGCAATTCAGACTTCTTGTTGAAAAGACCAACCTCATTAGTGTCTTGAGCAGCTATATGCTGTGTGTCAACATGAGAAATCTCCCTGAACAGGTGTCATTTAAAGCTTCTGCCAGTGTTAAACATCCAAGTGCAATTATAGTTAGAAAACATCCCTATGAAAATGGCAGTGGAATGCTCTATTTGTTCTCTTTCACTCTTATTTTTATGAAAGAGTTTCTTAGCTTGCAAACAGAGATATGTAAGACACTATCTAGCAGCCTAAAATCTCATTCCAGCATTTGAAATGCCAAAGATATTCCTTCTGCTCCTTGCATCGCTCTGTATTAGGGATTATTTAGACTGACTTTTGCTAACAGCCTTAATAACGATTTCTAATGTCAGCTACTGCTTCTGCTTCAACCAATGTCCAGTGACACAAACAGAAATAAGGGCTTGTTTCACCCTGTACAACTCAGAATCAAAGCTTACTCCAGACCAGATATGAGATTAAGAAGATATTTCTATAACATCAGCCTCCTGACCATAACCAAACTTTTTAAAAATGGGCATTTTCAAACTTGCCATTGGCAATGTATTTCCAACAGAAAAAAAACCCGAAAAGAGTCATAAATTGATCACTGCATACGAGGTCCCACCTTAAAAAGTATGCATTTTGGAGCCATTTTCTTTTAAATAAAGGATAGGGCTGCCTACTGGTCGAAGCCATAAGCTGAAATTTGAACAATTAGAATACTAATTTCCATTGATTTCAGTGGGTTATCCAGTGATTACTTGCTATAGGAGAGAATTTAAAATAGGGTAGATTGATGAAAATATGATAGTTTTTAAACTGGAATGCTCTTAGGTACTAAGATTAAGAATGTGCAAAAAGTGCAAAGAAGTATTGCTTGTATCCTTGCTGTGTTTAACTCCATGAGGGCTGTTCAGTCTTGGATGTACACATGTGCTAGGATGTTTCCAAATAAAAATGTCAGCCATGCAATTTTTTTCCCCCTCAAGACTACTCTAAATATCCTGAAGCTTCAACTTCCTTATTTTTTCAGTTACAAGAAATTCAAACTAATTTCATTAAATTCATCACAACAGACAAGTGCTTCTACTGGCCATCCAGTAACATCTTCAGAATTTAGTATCCAAAGTACATATCAAATCCTGCTACTGGCAACATTGATTTTTGTCTCAGTGGCCTAGTTGGTGGAGTGAGTTTAATATTCAAAATCATGAGCTTTGTACATTATCTACTTCGGTTTGTCTGTACTTGGAAAAAAAATAGGATTTTTTTTAAAGGATGCAGGTGTTGTTGCTTTTTTTCTTAAAAAAAATATTATTTTTTAGTTGCACTGTGGCTGTGTGTTGGATTCTCTTGCTTTGTTTCTATGACTTCTTTTCCTTTCTATTTTCCAGCTCCTGTAAAACTTCTTAACCCTTTCATTTCATTTCCAGTTATCGAGGCATATTGCAAACAGGTCCAGGGATGAAATGCTGCCTGTGCACTGAGGGGGAAGGGGAGTGTTTCCTTTGTATCCAAAAGGCAAACCAGCAGCTTGGGGTGACTTTTCTCCTGGCTGGTGCTGATAGGACACTAATGTAAGCCTGAAGGAAATCTAGCAGTAGAAAATTTGCAAACTTGAGCTGGAAAAATTTTGCAGAAGAGGAGGAAAACACTGGACTTTTTGGAGGGTTATGAAGAGGCGGCTGCTGAGGACTGTAATTTGTGCCATGTGTGGAAGGGATAGTGTAAGTTTACTAGTCTTCATCTGCCAGTATTTGCTCTTCTGGGGAAAGATTGCTTGTTGCTACCAAGTTGGAAGAATTAGGTTTTCGTGCTGGTCTTATGGGAGACTCTAGTGATGGTACATCCCTAAATATGCAACATTGATTGAGGGCAACCAAGAATTTCTGTGAGTTTTGTTGTTTCGTTGGCTTTTGTTTGTTTGTTTTCAATATAGTGATTGTATTTTAATATTTCTGTGTGAATGTGGTTGTTTTGAAGTCATAATTCAGTGTGAAGAGGTTGTGCCCATCAAAAGAAATTGCATTTCCAACAGCATATAAGTACCAAACCTTAGCAGAGCAAGTGTCCAGGATCCCTAATAAGGTAAGTAAGCAAAACTAAACAGTGCTAGTCTCTCTATTGCTATTGGTTTGTGTTATTTCTTGAAGAGAAACAGGCTCAATATTTGGGTATGGTTTTTAAATTTCAGGTCACTGAAATTTCACCATGGGATTAGGATTAAAGCTCCTTCCTTGACTTGGAAGGAAATCTACACCTAAGGGAAAAGAGTGTGTGTATATATATATATATAAAATATAATATTATAATACTTTCTTTCGTCTTTATCACTCTCATGACTCTCTACAACTGCCTGAAGAGAGGGTGTAGTCAGATGGGGGTCAGGCTCTTCTCCCGGGCAACCAGTGACAGGGCGAGAGGGCATGGCCTGAAACTGCTTCAGAGATTCAGGTTGGATCTTGGGAAGCATTTTCTCACGGAGAGGGTGATCAGGCATTGGAATGCACTGCCCAGGGAAGTGGTGGAGTCACCGTCCCTGGAGGTGTTTAAGGAGAGGCTGGATGTGGCATTTAGTGCCCTGGTCCTGCCAGTGTGGTGGTGTTGGGACATAGGCTGGGTCTGATGATCTCAGAGGTCTTTTCCAGCCTCAACAATTCTGTGATTCTGTAAGGTGGCATTTTTTTTCCTTAAAGTCATAATTAGATATCAATGATGATTTATCAGGAAAGACCTGTAGTGATTGCTTTTAGAATGATGTCTACAACAGAAGGAACAGATAGCATCTTGTCTAGACAGTTCTGGTTTTATTGTCTTTATTTCGATAAGATTGTCTTTGATTGTTTTCTGGGAGAGCCTTACGAAAGGCATATATTTTTATATCCAAACATAAATTGCATACATCTGTGTTTAGAAAATATTTTGATATTGTCTTTTTGGTATTCAAAGATTGAGGATAATGCTAAATTTTTTGAGGTGATCTATAAAAGGAGATCATTTTGAGAGAGGTTTTTTTCTGTTTCCAGAAGTTCTCATGATTTAAAGAGTTGTATGGTAAATCTCCTTGCACACATTTTGTATGCTGTTTAGTACCACAGTTAATAAGCTTAGTATTTGAAGCCAAAGTGATTCCAAGCTTGGCAGAGTTTTCTGTAATTTGGAGAAGTGAGTTTTGAAATAGATATGCAACTCCCTGGCTGCTCACAGAAAACACGTTACAGGCTTGGCTGCTGTATGCCTCTGAAATCTCACCAGTATCAAAGGAATCTGTGAATTCTGTACAGTTTTGCTGGTGATGTAAATAAAGCCCCAACCATCTGTGTTATTCTTCTTAAAGAAGTCAGCATATTTAGGGCTTTGAACTTTTCATTTATTAAGACATTTTGAATTGTGCATTTCTGGATCTCTTCCTAAAAGCTGTTAAACCCCTGATGTAGGCAGCAGAGCAGAAAGTCCATATCCTTTCTCACCAGAGAGGTTAGGAGATACTACTATGACAAGATTTTTGCCAAATACATATTGAAGGAAATGACACTGAATTACAAGACAGGTGGAGCAGGGGAGGGCAACCTGGACCTGATTACCCTTTATCTTGGGGTATCTGCTGACTTAGACCACTGTGAGGAGGCAGTGGTATCCTACCTCATGACTCATCCAATCCTCTCTCAACGGGCTTCTGATTAGACCTGGACATGGACTTGCTAGTTACTGCATCTGAAATGCCTCAGTGGATGATGATGACATTTTAATGCTCTAAATGGGGGGATTCAGAGCATTTTGATGGTACTTTGCAAAACTGGTGCCATTGTCCCCTCCCTGATTTCTGTAGTTAATTCAAAGATTTGTGGCACTAGTGAAAAACACCTGAGAGCAAAGATACAAGGGGAGTAAGACTTTAAAAGTGTGAAGACTTCGATGTCTTGAAAAAAAGAGACACAGCTTGCAGCTAAAATAATATAGAAATAGCATTTTCTCCGGAATTCACAGCTCCTGCATATTACTTCCTTATAACTTGGAGCAAGCTTGTGTATTTTTAATTTTTCTGGAGAAGAGTTTCTACATCTTATCTCTCCCAGTTTTTATTTCAATAAACAAAAATGTTTCCCTGTGTTGTTATTTAGCTCTCCTATAGGTCCCTTTTCCACTCTAATTTTCATTCCCTGCTGATGCTGTATTGCAATAGGGTTTCAGTTTGCAAAATCATTCCTACAACTAATCCTCTCTTTCCTTTTTCCCCTTAGATGATTGTTCGTATTTTCAAACTTCATAATCTTACCACCTAAGCATTTTTTGGAGTATAACTTGAGCAGGAACAGAGACCTCAAAAATGTCGCTGAGCTCTGAACTCACAAAAATAAAACCTTTCTGTGCTTAAACAGGATGCTACAAAGAGATCTGGGCCGAAATTAAAAGAGAAAAATACTCTTCGTGTAAGGCATTTCATGTACTATTTTAAGTAGTGATTTGCACAGCCAAAAAAAAATGGGTAAAGATTAATCCTTTCCTTTCTTGAAGTCCATAAAACAAATGAACAAGCACTCCAAACAGTGCTCTTCTTCCCCACTCCCCTCCACTTGTCTTGCTTCCAATAAGTGCTGAACCCAGCATCAAGTGCTGTACAAAAAGAGCACTGTGGGTTTTGGGTGATGTCTACAGTTGAAATGTCAAATTTGACTTGGAGATGACAGGCTGCTTAAAATATTCTCCTTGCTTTCTGTTCAGCACCACTGGCCAGCTTGCATCTGTCAGTATCACTCACTGGGGTTAATATTCACACTTGCTTTACAGTGAGTAAGGATCTGCACTCAAAAGTTTCTGTTTCAAACAGACACCCCCCCAAATGAAATGGGCTTGTGTGTGTTTTAAGTCAGGGCAGAAGCTTCTCTGTAAAAGTAAAAAGCTTTTAAAAAAGACATTAGGTGAAAATAAGATTATTCTTCAATGAATAGCTTTCAAAATGAAATCCATAATAATTTGTTGTTATAGGGCTATTCCCTTTGGAAAAAAACAAAACACCAAAAACCAAGCGGGGGAGTACTTAGAACTGTTTCTAGCATAGACAGAAATAATCAAGGAAAATGCTTAAGGTCTCACTTAGAGTAAAGTAAAGAGAAACAAAATGTTAGCAAAGCTTGTGCCAAGAGGCACAAGCATAGCAGGGCTTCAGACAGAGTCCAGTAGACAGTCTGTGCTAACATGAAGCTCATGCATGTCTCTGAACAAAGGAGGCTGACACACTGGTTCAGAAAATGTCATGTGTTTCCTCTGTGCTGTTATTACAGTCTTGCTTGGCAAAAGAGCATCTCCTTCCAGAGAAAGCTAATATCTTATGGCTTGGTCAGGGAGTGCTGCTGTAAATCTGTCCTGCAGAATTTGAAGTAAAAATAGTTGAGATTGCACCGCAAGTACATCTGCTGTTTCCCAGCCAGAGGTGAATCTTCCAGGTTCACTGCTCAGATGGTGTTATTTTAGAAGGGAATTATGATACTCTGTTGCTGAGCTTGGAGACGTTTTTTGTCATTGGTATTATATGATTTGGACTCAATCTTAAAGGTTTTTTCCAGCCTAAATCATTCTACGATTCTGTTGTTTTGAAGAAAGGAAAGCCTTCATAGATCTGTAAGAGTGGGAAATGGGAAAATACAAGCTCAGTTTTAACGTCATCTTTTGTATGAAGGAGTTGTACCTCTCTGGAGGCTGATGTGACTCAGCCAAACAGAATCCGACTATCACTGAGTCCTTGTGGTTCTATATTTTCAATCTGGTTTTGGCGATATAAAAAAAGAGCTTTAGCTAATACAGGCTTGGTACTATTTCTGTTGTTTAGGCTTCCCTGATGGCCTCAAAGCTCTTCCTTTTTGTTTTCCTCTGTAATCTTTTCTCTTATCCTTGGTGACTTTCAGAGTTTTTGTGGCATTGGTAAAGAGTTTGTATAGATACACTTTTTGACATTGCAAATAAAATGAAAAAAAAACCCATAGATGCAAATGTTTAATGTTTAATGAAAGTCAAAAATCATGTGTATCAAAGTTAAGTTTAAGTGAATTGAAAGAATGCAAAACCTAGAGAAGTAAGGCCTCCATATAGACCTGTTAAATTCAGTTGGCTTCTGGTTTTAAAATGAGGTGAAACCAAATCCTGAAGATTCAGAATATGTTTTTAGAAAATCTATCTGAAAGCTGAGAATTGAGGCTTCTCTCTGGCTCAGGCTTTCAGGAGTGGGCTAGATCAGCAAATTTCCATAACCTTAGGCAAAGTCATCACCATTTATAACAGATGGGTATGTGAATCATCACTGTTTGAGTTGTTTTTACAATAAAAGTAAGTAAGCAGTTGCAAAGCAATCATAGAATCGTAGAATTGTCAGTGTTGGAAGGCACCTTAAAGATCATCTAGTTCCAACGCCCCCACCATGGGCAGGGACATCCCCCACTAGATCAGACTGCTCAGAGCCCCATCCAGCCTGGCCTTAAAAACTTCCAGGGATGGGGCTTCCACCACCTCTCCGGGCAACCTGTGCCAGTGTCTCACCACCCTCATGATGAAGAACTTCTTCCTAACGTCCAATCTGAATCGATCCAGCTGTAGCTTCAATCCATTTCCTCTTGTCCTGTCACTATCCAATGTCCTAAAAAGCCCCTCATCAGCTTTCTTGCAGGCCCCCTTGAGATACTGGAAGGCCACAATAAGGTCTCCTCGGAGCCTTCTTTTCTGCAGACTGAACAGCCCCAACTCTCTCAGTCTGTCTTCATAGGAGAGGTGCTCCAGCCCTCTGATCCTCCTCAGGGCCCTTCCCTGGACACGTTCTAGCACATCCATATCTTTCTTGTAGTAGAGGCTCCAGAACTGGATGCAGTACTCCAGATGATGTCTCACGAGAGTGGAGTAGAGGTGCAGAACTGCCTCCCTCATCCTGCTGGCCACACATCTCTTGATACAGCCCAGGATACGATTGGCTTTCTGGGCTGCATTTGAACACTAACAGCTCACGTGGAACTTCTTGTCCACCTCCAGAGTTGCTCTCAAACATATTTGATCTTTGATGGCCAGTGTCCTAAAGGGTTCACAAGCACTGTCTTGTTTAAAATACATTTCTAACCGACTTGTGATTCCTCAGATCGTGTAGCACCAGCTTCTATAAATTCTTTTGTCTTCAATATCTCATCTGCCAATGAACATAAAGTTGCTTTAAAGCCAAGCATCCTGAGACAATTGCTTGTCCTTTGCCTTTCTTTAATTCATGAACTCAGGGACAGTTTCCTAATTGATTGCATCTTCCAGAGATTCAAAACTTCCTGCTTTTCAGGAGACACGAAAACAAGGCAGGAAACTGATTCTACGGTGATGTATAGTTCATACCTTCTGAAATATAAAAAGGTTAATGTAACATGATTGTCCTCTCTCTTTTCTTTAATTAAACCACAAACTCTTACCATATGCTAGGAACAAAAGCCATGTAAGATGGACTCATATTTGAAACCATTATCACTTGCTCGACTCCATCCATCTCCCATGAAATGATGCCATCTGAATGTTGAGTGAATGGTGATTAGGGATTTAGCCAAAAATATATACCTTTTCCTGTATTTTCACTTTTGAAAACAAACTTCATTTATTTTCAAGCTTGAGTGTCCAAATTCAAAGAGAAAACAAGCGAGCTGGGCTGCCTTCTAGGCAGCATCAAGATCCATTGACACTTAGAGAACTATATGAAGAGCAAGCAACTGAAACTAATGTTGGATTCTGCTCTTGTAGACCTCTCCTTGTTGCAGTGAGAGGGGATCATGTTTGCATGGCTCATTTGTCGTCTTGTTTTGCTCCACACCTTGCAGCCCATCTTCTACCTCTGTTTCACATTGCTTTACAGCACTGTCAATCTCTGCATCACACCTGCTACCGTATGTTTCAAAAGCTAGGAAAGAGGTGGGAGATAGAAGCACCTGGGGTGGGTTTAACAATGTAATTTATCTGTGAGCCGGCAGATCCGTTGTGCCCATAAAAGCATCTTGTTCTTTCCCTTGGGGCTCAGAGCCAGTGCGTACCTGTGGGCAGGTATGTGTCCCTGGCATCTGGCACAGCCTCAGCACACCGTCGCCTCGTCTGCTGGGCTCTTCAGAAATCCAGAGGTGAGTAGGAGAAGACGAGGACCTCTCTGAACCCCTCTCCAAATCTGATCTGTCTCCCTTAATAGCTAAGAACGGCCCTGCATTCCCTTGCATTTATGGTCCCTGCAACACTTTCACGAGCTGCCAGCATGCACAAGGGAGGCTTGTAGCAGACCTTGGGCAAACCACTGTTGCAGCACGTCATTTCATGCTTATAATTACCAGAACCTTTTAACCTCATGCTGAGCATGCAGTATGAGTTCCCCCCTGCTGCTGTTTAACACATGCATCATGTGGCTTTGTGGGGTTTCTCATCGGTGTGTGACTATGGGCTATCTGACAGCATGGTACCTGAGAAAGCCAAAGGTTTTGGTGACTCTGCGCTTTCTGCAGACCAGCCTAATACCTGTTTGTCTCAGGGTTTCAGGTGTGGACAGACAACTTGCAGGACCTGGCTGTGCTGGTTGTGTCACACCGGTGAAGCAGCTCATGTGAGTCTCTTCTAATGTGTTTGAGTTCAGTTCAAATAAGGTATTGCAGCCAAGACCTACTTCTAAATCAATCCACTTAAATGTTAGATAAAATGTTCCAGGGAACAAATACTGCAACCCTCCAGGGACTTAGGAGGCAGAAGTGCCAAATATTTAAGTGCCAGGGTAGAGGTGACCGAGTCTTATCACACCTGGGTTCTTCAACTCTTTACTGAATGGAGATGGCTGGTTATTTTCATTTTATCTGTTGTAAAATGAAGTTGCTCGGCATTTAGGTGGAAAGCTGACACCATAAAAAATATCTCCCAGTTTTTTAAACCTTGGTAATGAGGTACGATAAGGAATCCCAACACATAAGATCTTAAAATATTTTGAAAAATTGTGAGTCTTTCTAGTGTGAAGAGGAACAGCGCTGGAAAGTGTGTGTGTGGGGAAAAAATTTTGTAATTTTTCTTGAAGGTATCTAGCAGAATGGGCTTAATGGGAAGTGTTACTAAATCTATCATGCTAAATTTCTATTGCTCCCTGCTAAAATATTCTTACAACTACTGGTGTTCTGATAGGTAGTGTATATATACTGATTTTTGCTATTTTAATCTTGGGTTAGAAATTGCTAGGGTGTTGCCTATAAAAGATTGCTAATTGTAAATTTCTGGGGTTAGGAGTGTTTAAAAATTATTCAGATTTAAAGCTGGTGATAACTATTGAAAACGTTGCTCATTTTTGTAATTCTCATTTCTTTGTTTTTTAAAAAAAAGAAAATCCTGCAAATAAGATTCACATTTTTATTTATTAAAATTATGACAAGATGTGAATTTTATACAGTTTTTCATGGATTTTGAGAAGACTGAATTGTTGATATGGATAAATAAGCTTCTTTCCTGCCTCTGAAAATAAAGTAATTATTTTTCACAATTGTTTGCATATTTTCAAATGAAGTCTTGTCAGAAATAGCCTGTTTTAAAAGTACTGAATAAAATTGTTAGTAAGCCTGATGTAAACTGCCATTTGTTTGTACTGATTTTACTCTGAAATGTTCAGTAGTGTCAAAGTGATGTCTTCTAAAACTAATGTATTAAAAAGAGAGTGGTAGGGGGTGACTAGATGGTTATCTTTTCCTGTCTTTTATCTTTCACATCTTAATCCTGTTCACATTGGCATTAGAGAGGAACCTAGTGCAGGCATATTTAAATTGTCTTTCTTGCAGATACATATTTTGTGGAAAGCATCATTTTATCCACAGCTTCTTGTTGCTGTGCATGAGAGACACTGTTATTCTATGTAATTTGATTATCAGGCACTCTCATTTCGCCTCAGGTCAGCATGGTGCTAATCTTTTGCTAAGGAGCTTTGTGCCAGGAAGGAGTTTCTCATGAGTAGTTACTGTGAGAATTACTTTGCATATTAAGTGTCAACAGCTGGAGCTGTGTGATCAGCAACCTGAACATATGCTTGCCTTACCTAAGGAGAGCATTTCCGTTTTAATTTGAAAGTAGGAGGAGAGAAAATTGGCTCTGACTGAGGGCAAAAGGTGCCAGAGATGTTTGATACAGACCTGAAATGGTAAGATATAACTTTCTGTAAACAAATGCCCCAAACCAAGATCAAGATTGGGAATCAGGATCCTAAACTCATCATTTATCATATCAACAAACGTGCTCATTTATGCCTACTAGCTGGGATAGATGGTCTCTGACCCCCACCCTCGTGTCACACCTCCTGTTATAAGGTCTGGGGAGGCCTTGTAACTGCCTTCCAGTGCCTAAAGGGAACCTACAGGAAGGCTGGGGAGGGACTTTTTACAGGAGTGTCCACCTACAGGATTTAAGTTAAAATAGATTTAGATTAGATCTCAGGAAAAGATTCTTCATTACGAGGATGGCAAGACTCCAAAATAAATTGTCCAGAGAAGCTGTGGATGCCCCCTCCCTCGAGGTGTTCAAGGCCAAGTTGGATGAGGCCTTAAGTAGCCTGATCTAGTTGAGAGGTGTCCCTGCCCATGGCAGGGAGGTTGGATTAGATGATCTCTAAGGTCCCTCCCAACTTAGGCCGTTCTATGATTTGGCTGTGGCCTTGCTGATGAGGAAGCAGGCTCTAGGATTTGGACTGTCTTCTGCCTCTAAAGGCTTAGACCTTCACCTGGACTATTCTGGAGGGGTCTTATATTGTTGTTCTCCGTGCAACACCCTCATTGCTCTTACTGAGGCCCTGTGTACAGCACAGGACTCTTTCCTGATGTTACAAGAAAGCTTGAGCAGAGAGCACAGACACTTTTTTTTTCTTCCCTCCAGTTAGCTAGCCAAAGAAATACTGCTCTTATCTGACATTGTGGGTGATATGCAAGACTGTTCACCCTTTGGAAGAGGTAGTGGCACATGCTGGAAATATAGACACATTGGTCATGTCTGTGACTCAGGAAACTTGCATTTAGATATCTCAATTATTTAACTACCTAATTTCTTTGAAAAATCTGTACATACTTTGATATAACAGGGAGAAAAGCTTCTGAATGGGGAATAATTCTTGAGGCTCCATATTGCATGTGGAAAAAAAAAATTGAAGCACATAATGGGAAATTTCTTAAATAAAAACATTAGGAAATATAGACAAAAATAATTATTTCCAAAAGGAATTAATTAATCCAAACACTTTTAAAGGAACATGACTATAGTTTGTACATTGTAATTCCCTCTTTTTTTTCTTAAATGAAAAGGAGGAAAAAGGTTCTTTCACTTAGTCACAATCAATACATGAATGATTTTTCTCCCTAAGAGTTGTGGAAGAGTTTAACTTGCTGTGTGTATGATGGACATCATCTTGGAAGTTTTTACATAGTTTGTAAAATGGGCCTTAGAGCAAAAGGTCAGTTCCGTGTCCCAGATTCTCCTGAGCTTAACGTTTGACACAAGCCCATCTGTGCCAAGATTTTCTCCAAGACACAGTAAGGTGAATGGCAAGGTTGCAATTTGTTTAAAGAGATAGAATTAAAAAATGTTGCAAAAGTACAAAAAAGGTGACATCAGTATTTTGTTTTTAAAACCCTCCAAAATAATTTTGTGCAGTAATTCACCTGGATAACACTCAGGCTTATGTTGTGTGGGGCTTTTTTTTCCCCTGTCAGGTGATGTTTAAACATTTCTCAGAAATATAAAAATAGCAAGACCTGCTTGGAATTTCTTCTATAACTCTGGTGTCATTGGAGACATTTTTCTCATAGATGATGGCACCAGGATATGGCCTGGCTCCTACGCTTGTTTCTGCACTTAGATTTTTAAAGCTTTGAAGGCAGTTTTCTAATGATGACAAACAGCAGAAAGAGACGATGAATTAGGACATCTGATGGCATAATATCAAGTGCTGAAAATAAATCCAAGTTGAAAATACAACATAGACTGTTGGAAAAGGAAACATCTGACCATAAAATTAATATAGAAGAAAGAAGCTGAGCAAAAGCCAAACTCATAGACCTTGTGTTATGAAAACCGTGCTTCCAAACCAAGCTGAGACTATAAGGATGTCAGGGCTATAGGAAAGCCTTTGGCAAACTAGAGCTATTCTTAAACTTTCCTGACTCCTCCTGTTTTGTTTAGACTGTCAAGAGGTAGAAGCTTCTTTCTGAACCTCTGCAAAGGGTGATTTGGAAAATACATCAAATGTTTATGGTCATTTTCTTGTTTAAATATTCTGTATTATGCAGTGGGAGGAAATGCTAGGAAACTTTCTAGAAGCCAACATGAACCATCCAAGATGCATATTAAAAAAAAAAAATCGTGTTACCTTGGAGTTAGTCATAACAGCTGGTGGAATATCTGTTAGAGATCTCTACTGATCTCTTAGAATTCATTTCTCTCTAGCGGGAGACTCGAAAGAGCCTCCACAGGCTCAGATGAAGGATGGACTAGCATTATACTCCTGTGTAGATGCAAGGTCCCCTTTAGCATACGGCTGTAGGAATCTGGATCATCCTTCAAGTCCATAGGGGAAGGGAAATTCCACAGAGCTGCAAACTGAATTGAAGCAATGGTGGAGGGCTGTGAGACTCTGTGACTGGTTTTCTTGTATTTATAGTGTTACTTCTGGGCTATTTGAGGCAAACTTAAGCTGGTTAATGGCTCTGTTTGTTTATACACATAGTTTTAAGATTGTCAGTGCTGTCTAGAGTGCAAGATGAGTATTCTTTTGTTATAAACTAGTAAGAATCGAAGTAAATTCTGCATAGCTTTATCTTTGCCCCCTTGTTACAAATAAAGAGAATTTAAAGGTTATTTATATTTTACTGCTCAGCAAGCTGATTTTGGCCACCCTCAATAGTTCTGACATACATACAGTGAAACATCACAAATCATGGTTACTTTATCCAACTCCACTGTTATGTGAGGTTTTGCTTGCTTAAGACTATCAAACTTGGGTGATGAGTTGAACTTAAGATGCCAGAAATGTCAGGGCCTTCACAGATCAAGATAAATCTACAGACGGAGTAACATTTTATGCTCAAGGTAACTAAATATAAAACTGGCAGAGCACCTGCTAAAGAAGAAATGCTGCTAAGAGAAATAGTTCTATCTAGATGAATTTTTGAGTGGTTCTCTCTTACATAAAAAAAAAAAAATCAAATGCTGAACAAGTGTTTTTGTGTGTGTGATTTCCCCATGACATTTCGTAGTGATTACGGAAGGGGTGGTCTGTGGGTGTGGGGTTTTTTTCTGTCAATAGTAACAAAATAATTAGGATTTAATTCTATCAGAAGCTACTGCAGATGTTGAAGGATATGTTGTATATACGGGACGATGTACCCCCAAAGTCAGTGTGAGAAACACGTCTGAATTGTGAACTCTGTTATGCATATTTGTAAAGCTGACTAATAGAGCAATGCTAAGCACAGTACCTTGAAAACTACATGCCTCAAGTCTGGAAAAATTACACTTTTAGTTTCTGGCTTTCTGAGAGAGAACACATAGTTGGCTACTTGATTGTCAGGGTGAACCTGAATAGTTTGCATTGATGAATTGCAGTAAATAGCCTTAACATAGTGTAAAGTTTTCAGTAGAATTGTTCTACTTCCAGCAACTATAGTGTGAGGCCTGCAGTTCTTATTTTACTTTATTTTAAGGCTGTTTTAATCATAGGCATGAATGTCTCTCCAGAGCACAGATGGCTAACATTTATGCAAAGAATTATGATAAAGGAAGAGTTAGATGATTTTTCTTCTTCAGGAGAGATGTTATTAAACTATTTCAGTCTGTTTAATAATAGTTTTATTTCCTGTAACTACAGAAATGATAACGAGGAAATGACTATTTATCCTAGAATATATTTAATATTAAAGCTCATTACTGTAGTTTGATTCTACCAAGAAAGGCCTTTCAAAGGCCAAACCTTATTTTTTTTCCTCTTATTTTATTTCATTCAAGCACTAAAGCATTTCTCTCATAAACTTGTTTCCTCCCGGAGATCATTCCTAATAAAATCTAATTCTAATTTCATACACTGCAGACTGACTTGCATTTAAACTGTATCTTTCATTGAGGTCTTCAAATCCTGTTTATTGACAGAGCAAAGACATGAGTTTCATTATAATCTTATGTCATTAGAAAATACCATTAGATCATTTCTATAGCTATGGGAGTTGTCTAACATGCAAAAAAATGTGAAGCATTGAGATGGCCACTGCTTAGTCATCTGGCTGCCCAGCAGAATGTGTAGTCTAGAATTAAAATTAGGTGTGAAGGCTTCCCACAAATCATAAGTAGATGTTTTAGCTTCCTATAAAAATAAGAATAAATTCTTTAACAATAGAACACTAGTTATTTAGTAAAATAAACCAGACAGAGGTTGTTACGTTGTTAGGTATTTGTAAAGATAGCTGGTTTTGGTTTTTTGCTTT
>NW_009706201.1:52714-105741 GCF_000703405.1 Apaloderma vittatum | reverse complement strand
ACTTGTGGTTTGTTTGTTTTTTAGTTTTGGTGGATTTGGATAGTTTTCTTTGAAAGAACAAAAATAAATTAATAAATTTGGTCGATATGAGGGCTAGAAAAGTGAAATTTCTCTTTTATATCTTGAATTAGATCTGAGAAAAATGATTGCACTCCTGCCTCGTGTGAATGGTTCTCTTAGACTTACAGTGTCGCTGTTTAAGGTTAATTATTTAGTGAAACTGCAGGACAGCCTTCCCTGTGCACCAAGTAAGTTCTCTAAACATGGGGTAAAAGTCATGTTCACTCTCTCCTTTGGGCCAGCAAATAATTAAATTGTGCTAAGGAGAAAAGTTTAAACAGAAAGTAATGAATTATCCCTATGTACATGGGGCAAGAGGGACGACATTAACTTCTGACTCTTCCTTAAAACTCTGTGGAGCAGAGCCCACTCTGTTTCGTGTGCTCTGCAGAGACCAGCAGGATTCTGGAATGTGAGTAGAAAAAGTCTGTTATATAGGTACTAATGTGTCTTGGACATGTGGATACAGGGCAGGCAGCTGAAGCACTTTCAGAAGAGAACAGAAAATCTGAGGTTTGAGAACTCTGTTTCTACAGGATTAGGCAACAGCTGAGGTCAAGTTCTGTAGAGCTGTATATGGAATGGAGTAATTACCTTTTCAGGTGACAGATACAGTCAAAAGGTAACTTTTCCTGAGGTTCATTTCTCAAATTATTAACAGCCAATATCAATGCTGAAGACAGGAGCCAGGATACCTCCGCATGCCCTCCTGGAACTATCTACATCTCTTAAAAATGATATTGCATTGAGAAGTGGAATCTTTCTTTCAGAGCTTTAAGACCTGTCTCATCAAAATATGCAAACAAACGTTTAATCTGAAGTGTTCGCAGTGAATACATCTGCTTTTCCCAATTGCTATCGTGATCGGTTTGAGCCCGCAAAGCCAGACTCCGGCTGAGCACTTCTTTGTGTCACAAGATGGCAGTGCAGAGTAGTTTTGCAAATACAGCCCTTTGGAATGGTTGAAGGGCAATTTTTTTTCTAGAGAGGTCTGGGATTTCTGGGGGAATCTTCAGATGCTATGTTTGCCTCAGAATAAGTCTTGAGAACTGAAAAACTTGAAAAGTGCCTACAGTTACAGCATGAAGTTACAATTTCTTGAAATTAGTCCTACACCAGTCTATTTAAAAAAAAATGCAAGAGGCAATATTTTACAGGTAAGTTGAAGACAAAAGAAAACAAAGAGCAGAAATTCATCAGTAAAGGCAGTGGAAAATCTGACCAATGTCACCACAAAGTAAGTAGTAAGTCCCTAAATCAATTTACTTAGAGTTTTCAACTGAATGCATCTTTCTTTATTGATTTCTGCAGGGCTTGTATGTCATCTTGAGCTAGTGTTAAAAAGGTGGAATTTAACATCAGTGGATTCAGGTTTCTTAAGATCAAGAGGTACAACAGAAATTGGGAAAACTTGTAGGTGAATTTTGCCCTAAGGGAATGGACACCAGACCATCTCTAGAAGACAAGGAACTAGAATTACTGGAACAAAGTATATAACAGAAATAGCAGCTTTTACTTGCAAATTCTTTGGTGGGTTCCAGTGTACAAAGTTACCAAATCCTGTTAGGAAAGTCTCTACTTTTCTCCAGGGGATGGAAGGACTGACAGAGAAGGCTTTTGTTGTTGATACAGCCCTTGCTTTGTCAAAACCACTTCAAAACAAGAAGACCAAAGAATTCATTCAAGCCTGCTAAAATTAAGATCTGTGGCTATAGTTAGGGACCACTATGTGAGACTTTTAACGCAAGGCAGCCTCACTGGTTGATTACGCTGAGCTCGGAGATGACATCCTCTAACAGCATACTCATGTTCAAATTTTTGGCTCCCTTTTCTGGATGCTTCAGTTGACAGTGCAAATGCCCAACGGGGAATAATGGGAGAAAAGGGTGCACATGGAGTGCTGCAGGATCAGCTGCTGCCTCTCCGCTGCTGGGTCCTAATAACCTCGCTTCCCACTCTGTTTCCACTCCTCCTTCCTCCTTTTTCATCAGGGAAGATGCATGGCAGAATTTGTTTCTAATCTGGATGATTCTGCCTATTTGCTAATTTGTGACATTTACAATGTTGAAGAGCTGCACTCTTGGGCACATACTGACATTTAATTAGTAAAATTACTGTGTGTTGGCTACAACTAAATAGCAATTTATCGTGTAAAGTATGTTCTGTAGTAGATCTTTAAAAATTAAAATTAAAAATAATAGTAATTTAAAAACCCACTCCAAAAATGGGTGAGCTAACATATGGCTAGCTACTGTAGTGTAACAGAAAAAGAAGTAGAATTAATGATGTCAAGCAAGAATGTGTTAGATGATTCATTTAAATAACCACATCATCAGCATCTGTTTACAGATACTTTGTATGGATTTCCCTTTCACACATCCCTCTACTTAAAGCTGATTTGCACACAGGATCCCAAGTCAAAAGGCTTTAGAATGGCTCAGCTTTATCAAAATAAACCTATTTAGGGGGTTAAATAAAGCTTGGCAAATGACTGTGGCTGTTTGCTATACACCCAGTTGAGCTCATCAGTTCAACATGTGTCCAAGCTCTTTTCACTAAATAAGGGCAAAATTCTTCACTCAGTTCGACACTGTGTATAGTGTGTGTCCTGACATCAGTGGAAGCCATAGCAAAGTATGAGCTGGATGGCATAGGTGAAAATGCCTGCTTGAACAACTTTTCTGTGATTGTAAGTGAAAGAGCAACTTCTCTCAATGGTGGGTCTACTTAAGCAAAACAAATGTAGTTGAGTGCCTCTCTCTAGGGGTCAGATCATTTAAAAAACGAGTGATGCTGGTGAGAGTGTGTTGAATACTAGCACCTCATAAAGCTGAGCTGAAAATACAGATTGTCGCTAGCGACAGATTCCATTAATCCACACCAACAACCTTATCCCATGTATGCTTTAATTAGCATTGCAGAGAACACAAGTAATTCCATTTGAGAAAGTACCCAGAAGTATTGTTGATTATCTGAACTACAGCTACATCTGAAAAACTGGGCTGGAAATCTTCAGGGAACATGCTTTTCATTAAATTTCTAATATTTCCCTTTTCTAGTCAAGCTGGAAAGATGAGAGCATCCTGCCCTTGCTCCTGGTCCCAGCCAGAGCCAAGAAATAAGAGAAACATGTGAAAATGAAAGGGGTATGTGGAAAAATAAAAAAGTCTTGCTTACCAAACCTTAAAAACATTTAATCTTGGACTAAACGAAAGAGGTGAGAAACAGAAGCCATCACTCCTGAGTTTATCTGCTTTGGTTCAGTCATTCCTCGGACTTTGCTTATATCAACAGGCTCGGCACCAGAGATGTGCTCAGTTCTCCCCAATAAACTTTCTAAACATTAAACTTTTTATACTTTCTTCAGCAGCAGGTAGCTTCTCTAATCCTGTATGTCGCTGCTGAGCAAACCAGCTCTGTTTCATGTAAATTGCCAGCTTGATCTGTTACTGCTAATAGATAAACACCTTGACTGGATGTTATAGCCAAGTTATATATTTTCGTTCTTTGCAGCTGTTTGACCAATACAATTAATAATGTTAACATTTCCCTTTTTTATTCCATTTTCTCCTTTTACGATACTCACCTGCTCTCCACTTAATTTTCCTGTTGGTCTGGATTGTCTACTTGGGCAAGGCTGCCTTTTTCTCCAGAACAAAGGTAAGCTACTTGATCTCTCTCACTATGATTCAAAGAACAAAGTCTTCATTCCTCTCTCTAGGGTTGTGGGTTGATCATCGTTGGTTTAATCTTTCGCATGTAAAACATGCATATACTCTGTCAGTCTCTAATAAATTTGGTTTGACTTGAGAAATGAGCTAACAGGAAAGGACTGGCATGGAAAACTGAGGGAAGAACAGGAAAAAGAGCTTTTTTAATAAATATTTGTAAGGTAAATCTATTCTCCTCACTAAATAAACCTGATGGCTTAAACAAAGCTAATTTTTTCTTAGCATTAGGGACCAAAGCAAACTAAGAATTGTCCATGTTTGTTGGTCAAATGATTATGCTGGATCTGAAGGTGCTATGAAAAGTATTATTTTCACTTCTGCTATTCCCCTGTACTTCCTTCAGTCAGCACCCAGTTTAAAGAATGAAATTTGCCCTGTGATATAAATTTTAGTAATAAATTTGTTCTTGCAGGCTGATCATAAGATTTAAGGAAAAAAAATAGGTGCAACATATACAGAAACCCACACTCTTATATGCATTTACTTTTGGCAAGAACTGTTATTATGTACATGGCATAACAAATAATAGTAAATAGCCACTTCTGTCTTTATCCTATATTCTTATTAATCTTATGCCTCTGCAGCCGCTATATGCATGCTGGAGATTTGTAATAAATCTGCTGCAAGCTGAAATCATGAAGATTAACTGGGATGTTAGTGTGAAATCAAACTGATGCTGATTACTAACTGCAGTGTCTGCAGTCAATGCCGAGCTGAACTCAGAGTGGGAGATTTGTTTGGTATTCTCCCAGCACGACAATTGCCAGGATGCATTTTTCAGTCCCGTCAAGAGGCAAATGCCTTGATGAGATTTGGTCCTTAGGAAGCTTTGGGCCAGAAAGTGGAGTTGAATTAATTGCTGCTTAATTGAAATCTGGCCATTGAATCATGAAAACCGGTTGCAATGCACAAAGGCTAAATTTGGACTTGCTCTGTAAAGCTTGGCCTGCTCCTTTCAACAACATTTTACATTATTTAGTTCTCTTTCCAGAGTTTCTCAGAGTCTGGGCTGCAATGTGCACATAGTGTGCATTAAGGCACTATATTCTATTTTAATCCCTAGATAACGCAACTGCCACATGAGTGATATTGTTGATGCTAAAAAATTCCAGGAAGAGTGACTTTTGGAATCTTTTAAAAGACTTAATGAAACCTAAATGAAGAAAATATGGAGATGAAACCAGGTAGAGATGGCTGTCTATTATATTTCATCTCAGGTAGGTTTTCAGAGAAAATAGGTGCCCATCTCCCAACAAGTGTCCCTTCCAAAGTTTTAAATTCTGTATTCTTGGGCTACTCCCAAAATACCTGGCTGTATCATGATTGGAGTTAGACCTGAAAGCAGCCCAAACTGGCTCATTTTCTCCTGTAGGAGGGAGAGTGTGGGTACAGCAGGTAAACCAGTCCATAAGCTTTAAGTCCTGCAGGCTCTGAGCACCACATCTTGCACAGAGCTTCATGTAACTGAAAAATATTTGTGGGTCTTGATTTGTAATCCAAGAGCTCTGCTTCCCAGAAATGCTATGTAATCACTATGGGGGTGAAACAAATAAGATTACTTCACTGGCTTGGGTTGGTATACCCACAGGATATACTGTTAGGTTTCTTTCTGTAGAAGAAAGTTAGTCCAGAGGTATTCGTGGTCTTTGGAAGGGGAAAGGGGGAATTAGATGTTATATGTTGTGTTGTTTTGTACTTTTGTTTTAAAGCCAAAAGTGGCCATTACAATAATTTAATCAGATCTTCTGCATAACTCAAGCCAAAGAATCCAGCCACTAATAGCTGCATCAGACTTGTAGCTTCTGGTTGGATTATTTTTTAGGAAGATATCCAGAAATAATTATATGTTTTTGGAAATGTCTTACCATCTGGAAGTTAGGAGGGCAGCACAGACAGCATGTGTTGGGGGGAATACATTAAAGGAATATAACTTTGTTGTTGTTTTAACTTCCGAACTTTGAAATATAATTAGATATAAAACTGATTGTTTTATAAATACGTTGAGTGCGGCATTTATAAATCAAATAAGATTTCTTAGAGCCTTTATTTAGGGAGGTCTGTTTTAGAGAGGTGCCTTTCAGGGCGAGTGTGTCAATGTGATAATTTGATGTCTGATGCAGAATGAACATATGCTATAAGGTATAGCAAAAGTGCTGGTTCTCTAATCAGTTTCCTTATCTATCATTTATCTATCTATTTCTATT
Organism: Apaloderma vittatum; assembly: GCF_000703405.1. Taxonomy (NCBI): domain Eukaryota; kingdom Metazoa; phylum Chordata; class Aves; order Trogoniformes; family Trogonidae; genus Apaloderma; species Apaloderma vittatum. The sequence continues at coordinate 99,746 of NW_009706201.1, read as the reverse complement.
AATGCATAAAATATGAAGCATATATACCTCCTACATACTTGTCTCTTTCCCCAAAATTATTACATACCTTAAACTTTTTGTGGCCAAGAAGTACCGAAGGCACAGATATTTGCATGCAAATGCTCCTGCATGCTCTCTCACACAGTGTCATAACCAGTAGCTACTGCAGTAACAAATGCTATAGGCTTGGTAGGATTATCTCCAAGTATTCACTGATCACCAGAAACTAGGTGAAAACTGTGCATATATTTTTATTTTAATTTAGGAGAATAATTTTTTTTCTAGATAGTTTTTGACCTTTGTTCCAGAACAACAAATACTAAATTACTCAGCGAAAAGTGAAGAAAAATCTAAAGTCAAGATCCTCCTAACTTAAACAGCTGTAGCATTTTTTAAGGGAAACATGAAAGTAATGCATGAGCTGGCAACAGTCCAGTTTAGGACACAAGGTGAGAAAGCATTTCATGTCCGATATGTTACAGATAATTGTCTCAAAGGCATCTGTTTTCACCTCTGAGCTTTCATGTATTTAGAGGAGAGAGACATCAAAGAGCATTATTGCCACAGTTCCGATAAATCAGCATATTTATGGATCTCTTACTCAGAGATCCTTCTTGCAAACAGTTCACAGCAATGATTTTCTATACCTTTCCAGCAGGTGAATCCCTTTCTTATTTAATGGATTCTAGGTTGATTGCACTTTAACAGCTGTGCACTTCTAAGGGCATTTTAATTTGTGATGACCTCTGAGGAGCTCCACATAGCAGCATAGTATTTATATCAGCGGTAATAGGTATCTTCTTAACGGTTCAGTCATTCCCCAGAGAGTCAATGGCATCCTTGCCATTGACTATGTTTGAAGCTTGAATGAACCCTAATGTTTTTGGCTGCTGAGTTAAATCACTGGGGGGAATTGGTAAGCATATCCCATATCTAAAGGCAGATAGAACAATACTATTATCACCCTGATGGTGCAAATTTAGCAGCTCTGAAGTGACTGCTTTGCAGAAAGTCTTTTCCTTCTTCCTCGTCACGTAAAAGAGCACAAATAAACTCACGGGCCATAAAATGGAATTGTGCACAGGGTTAGTAGTTTGTCACAGTTCAGTTACTGGAAAGGAAAAAGTCTTTTTGGTTTTTGGGTTACTTTTTTTTCGTTGGTTGGTTGTTTTGGGGTTATAAGACTCTAGTTAGAGGTTTTAAGATTTTCTTGTAAAATGCCTCAAATATTGTCTCACAACACTTAACTCCTAGTGTTAAAGAGTCTTAATCCAGCAGGATGGCTGCTGTAGCTGTGCTTCCCTTTCCTACTATGGTGAAGGAGTTAAAGTCCTAGTGCCAATTCTCTCACTTGCAACAGTGGTCAAATTACAGCTTGTCACTTGAAGGCATTCTGCAAAACTGGTTAATCTGTTAAATATCCTCAATTCACATGATGTAAATGCACTTGACAGTGTAATATATTGATTCATCATTCTGCTGAGTAGCAGCTACTGTCTCCTAGAAATTTTTGTTAGTGCAATCTGGGCACATATTGAAAGAAACTGCAAATGCAGTGGTAATTTTATGTTTGTCTCTTTTTTTTTTTCCGGCTAATCTGGGGGGCAGTTTATTGTAGGAGTCTAAAAATTGCTCACATCTGAGGGATTTTGGATCATGTCTGTTCTCCCCAAGTATGTGACTTAGAGCTGGAGCAGGACATCAGGCATCCCACCTACTGAGAGTTGTTCATGCTTCTCTTACTGCCCTCTTGTAGTTGCAGCACACCTGTTTGACATGTTAGAATGACAATGATCATTACTGGCTACAGATTCACTGGGAAATAGAGGGGAAGGATAAAAAAGGGGCTAAATTTTCTGTTCAATGTTTCTCCGTTACACTGTAAGCAACGTGTATTATTCCAGGTAAAGTCCTTCTTTCTCCTGTTCTTCACCCTGGAGAAGATGGAGTTATGCATAAGTTTTTGGATTCTCACCCCACTGGCACAATTCCTCTGTAGCTCCATCTCTCCTTTACTCTTATCTCATCCTGGAAATCTCTAGTGCCAGCCTAGGGAGCAACAATCTCCTCTCATATCATGGCTAGTTTCCTGCCCTCTCCTTCCTCTGGTCAGTGCCACTTCAGGAGGTGGCATGTCATTTGATCAGTTGATGTGAAAGGAAAGATTTTGGAAGCCTGAGACTCCTGGAGAAAGGCAGAGTAGCCTTAGGGAAGAAAAATGAGGTTGAAGTCTCTCTAGTTCTGTGGGTGTTGCTGATGTTATGTCCAGCAGCCCTGCGGCATCACCTGTGTCCAATATGTGCCGTTGTGACGGATGAATCTCTTCTACATCACAGTGAACATTGAATATCACTGTCATGAGTGACAAAGTTAACAACAGCCTGTAGTAGAGTGTTACTAGAGGTGATTTAAGAAATGTCAAGGTTTTGAAATAGACTTCTAGTTTTTAAAAACTTTTTTTTTAAATCCACCAAACCAACACAAACTTTAAAAAAGCTTTTAGCCTCTTTGATTATTTCTCTCACTCGCATGTTCTCCTCATCAATGTTATATTCACCTGTTCTCCACTTCCTTTCTCCATGGGGAGGTTGCTGTTGATTCGGGAAGGTTGAGCAGAAAGTCACTGTGCTGCTGCTTCCAGTAACCAGTCTTAAGTGCTACCGGCCAACTCCTCCAGCATTCATCTCCACATAGTTCATTGATCTCCCAGATCTTCCACAAATTCCAGGATTTTCCTCCAGCTGGGATCTTCTTCACCTTCCTCTTTCCAGGCCCTTCTCTACAAGACCACAGTTTCTCTGTGGGAATTCTTTTTGGACACCTCCTTCTGAAATCACAAATCCCTAATTGCCCTAATCTAAACAGTGTATGTGAAGCAGCACAAAATATGGTCAGCCTCCTAATTTGTTGTTCTGTCTCACGTTTCTTTCTTAATTGAAGGATGTGAGATGTGCCACTTTTGTTTAGTCCAGGTATTTTCAAAATCTACAACAGTCTACACTTGTTGCAGCTAGCAAGTATCAGGCTTCTGCTGGAGAATTCAAAAGTTCACTTTCGGATATTCACTTACCAACACAAACTCAACTATCTTCTGGCTGTTAGCATTCACAGTTTAAGCTATTTTCTTAACCTATGACAATTATTCATGTAGTATTTTATCCAACCCTATCACCTTGCAACTGAAGTGATTGTAGGTGCAAAGTGAAGATGAGCAGAGAGAAGGATAGACAAAACGCAGATTCTTCATTAACATCACCCAGCTTAGTGCATGTGCACTGCAACAAACCATGCAATGCCAAGCAGGAACCTCAGAGATGTGCCTTTCCTGTGGATTGTTACTGATGTGTCCTAGAAAGCATCTGTGCATATTAGAGAGATGTGAGTGAATGCAAAGAATCTGGATAGGTAATTGTTTTCATTTAGTATCTACTATCCAGAGACAGTTTTCTTTTCTCAGTTTCCACCCTTTGGATTTTTCCAGTTGTCTGCTTGATGACAGAAGCCTCTAATATTAAATACTGGTTTCCCCTGCCACTTCAGTCCGGCAGCAGCAGCCTGCTTGGTAGTATGTATTGTCAGAGTCAGGTGTTTTATTTCTGCTGTGGAGAAGTGTGTAGCATGAGTCACAATTTGAATTGGAAAATTAACTTCTTTCTTCTGTATTCTTGGTGGGGTGGTGATTTTTTCTTCATGTTTTTCTTATTGTGTTGGTAGAAAATGAGCCGGTTCTGGAAGTGATATTGTTGGTTGCAGGGTCTTGGCAGGAGCTGCAGTGGAGGAAGCGATGCTTCTGAAGGAAAAGGAGAAACCCACAGAGTGAACCATATATAAAGCCTTAGTTACTACTGTTGCAAGCCACTGACGTCTTTAGTTGCTGAATCTGAAATTAAATGTGAGTGGCATATCACATTAAGAGCAAAGTACACTATTATCCCTTAACCATAATGGAAATTTACAGACAAACTATAGGCTTTTATGTGGTGATGTGGCGAAATACAACTTCCTTTTTGGATTAGTCTGAGGACAGCTGATGCTGACTTACATATCACTGAGGTGGCTTGGCAACAACCACTTTTTCTAAATGCCAATCAAATTTGTGAGGTCAGACATTGTCCATTTTGTATAGAGGGCTGTTTTACAGTTTTTCTGCCTCTGATTATGTAATTCATCAGGATAACATAGACTGGCAATGATCTTTCCATTTCTTATTAACACAACAACTTTTACTTCTTCCATCTAGGACCCTATTGGTTTGGCTGCTTGCTCTGATATTTTATATTGTTTTGGTTAGACAAGCAATGAAAACACACACCTTATTTCCAGCACTTCTGCATGAAATGCAGTAAATATGTGACTTCAATGTCAGTGTAGTAGTAAAGATACTATGTGGATATTAATGGAAGTGTTCTGCTGTGCTCTGGGCAGTTGGTATGGGTGTCTACAGGGAAAACAAATTCCTGTCCCTGCTTAGCACCTGCTGTACCCAAATGATAATTATTTTTGCAAGTAACTGGAAGGAATGTCGTTCTCTTTTTATCAACCAGCTTTTTAAATTGCATTTTTCTCTTCATAAACTCCCTTCAGAAAACATGCAGAGTAAATAACTGAATTTGTAGATTTGTAGCATGGTCCTTGAAGATGCTACAAAATGTAGTTCAAAGCAAACTTTTGAGAGCAGTCCTGCAGATACCAACTTGAAAGTGCTGGCTGATGACACTCAACATGAGCTGGCAATGTGTGCTGGCAGCCCAAAGGGCTAATAACATCCTGGGCTGCATCAGAAGTGTGGCCAGCAGACCGAGGGAAGGGATTCTGCCCCTCTACTCTTCTCTAGTGAGACCCCACTTGCAGTACTGCATTCAGATCTTGAGCCTCAAACACAAGAAGGACATGAACCTGTTGGATTAGGTCCAGAAGATGGACACAAAGATGATCAGAGGGCTGGAGCACCTCTCCTGTGAGGACAGGCTGAGAGAGTTGCGGTTGTTCAGCCTGGAGAAGAGAAGGCTCTGGGGAGATATCATAGCAGCCTTCCAGGAAAGCTGGGGGGGGATGGCTTACAAGGGTGTGCAGCAATAGGGTGAGGGGCAATGGTTTTAAACTAGAGCAGGGTAGATTTAGATTAGACATTAGGAAGAAGCTCTTTAGTATGAGGATGGTGAGGCACTGGAACAGGTTGCCAGAGATGTTGTGGATGCCCCCTCCCTGGAAGTGTTCAAGGCGAGGTTGGATGAGGCTTTGAGCAACTCAGTCTAGCAGTAGGTGTCCCTGCCCATGACAGGGGGGTTGGAACTAGATGATCTTTAAGGTCCCTTCCAACTCAAACCATTCTATGACTTTGACACTTTCTCAGTTCTGATAGAGTCAGAACTAGCCATTGGAACTGCAGGATCAACTCTTGCTAATGCAGGGTGGCAGCAATGTCCTGATCCTTAACAGCAATGTGGTTTTGAGTGCTCGTGTTTCTAAAGCATTTCACACACCTGTGTTCTGTAAGTGATTAAGAAATAAAGAATAGCTGAAATTCAGAGCACGAGATTCCTCTGACTTGAACAGGACCAGATTGTGAATGCCCATGTTTCTCAGTCTCTGCATTGATTTCAGTGAACTTTGGATCGATCTTTTCCAGACCTCTTCGACTCAGATGTTAATTCCATTTAATAGCTTCACACATCTTAGTCTACCTAGAGGTGGCTCCTTCTGTGACAAACCATATGTATAGGTGACTTAGAAAATAATCAGAGATTCTCTCATGCTAGCTCAGTATGTTAGTGCTCTCGACCTCATGCTACAGAGGTGATCAGACTGCAAATTTCTTAACTACTTTGGAAGTCATAGACCTTTTAGACTGAGAGCTTCATGCTGGAGGTGCACTTACTACCATGTGTTTTGATCCTTGTTCCTTTCTTATCTGGAGGATCTGGCAAGAGCTACTCTGAAGGCTGTAGTGACAATAGAATAGATGTGATCTCTCTTTTATTTCTGACTGTGCAGCCTGTCTTGGACAGACTGAAACAGTAGTTTTGACTATGTTGTACATTTAATTTAATTAACATATTTGAAATTCTAAGAAAAAAGGGTAGATCTTAGCCTTGTTTTGTAAATGGTAGCAATATCTCTCATCCAACAACTGTCTGGTACTTATGCTGACAGTATTGAAATTGTGGTAAGCCTCAGAATAAACTCTGAGAAGCCCCTAACCATGAATGCACTTGTTTTTCTGCACAAGATCCAATATTTAATTCTTTAGCCTGGCACTGCTAATAACTTTTGATTGTGAGAAGGTTCTCGTTATATATTATTCAGAAAATGCTGGAGAAAATCAAATGGTGTGGCAGGTTTGGCTATAGTGGTCTAGCAATGTGAGTAAATGGAAATTGGAATTCATGATAATAAATGGGATAGCACATGGTTTTTGCTTTAGTATGTTCTACATTTATTGAAAAGCTTGGGTAAGTGATCAACATAAACTCGGCTTCAGTGGTAGCTGTTATATTTGAATGGATTCCTACAATCCACACCAGGAGGTCTACTTTTTGCCCAGTTTACATGGGTAATTCAAATCGCATTACGAAGCACATCTTAGGATGAACAGATTCCTTCTGTGTGGGGAAAGTAGCGCTTCGTCAGTGATGCTGTAGAGATGCTCTGGACATTTCTTACTCCTCAACTCAGGCCTCTTGCTGCTAAGTGGCAATAGCCAGCAGCAAAGAGAGCTTGAAAGTGCTTTAACTCCTTGAATACTTGATTCTTCAGAAACAAAAGCCAGCAACAATCATACTCTTTTGTAGCTTTTCAGTTCATCCTTGGTTATTGCACAAATGTTCAGATTAGAGAGGATGCTCTTTTGGCCCCATTGCTCTTGTAAACAAGAAGCAGTGGACATAACACCTAAGGGCACTTGGGTCTAGAGTTTTAATTAAAACTTGATGTCAAACAAACTCTAAACACCCATACACAATCTTTTTTCTGAAAGTGCTACTACAGTGAGCCAGAAGAGAACTTATTATTTAGGATGCTGTCAGGCCTGTCAGTTTACATGTCTATCCATTCCTGTTGAGTATGTGCCTGAATGTGTAAGAAAAAATATACTCAAACAGCTCCTGTTTAATTTTGCTTGGGTGATTTCTGCTGTTGATGGTCTCAGACAGCTGCTTCAGTTGAGGAGGTTAACACAGGATTCCTGTTGAAAGTTTTATGGACATTAGACTTTGGAGGCATTTCCCGTGGTGAGATAAACATAGCAGTTGTACTGCTTTTGCAAAAACAAGCTTTGGCCTAAGAGACTGCTTTTTGTCCACTGGAGAAAGAGATTCTTGGAGTTGCAGCTCCAGAGGAGTGGATAAACTGAGAAAGCAAGCTAGCCATCAAAATAAATGACTCTCTTGAATGGTGCTTGATACCTGGGGGAGGAGGTCAGGGTGTGGAGAGGACAGGAGGCAGGAAGAGAGACAGAGGGTGAAGGCTGTAAAAGGGGAGGCACCATCTTGAAGAAATACAGACTTAGGCACTATCTTGCTGAAACCGGTAGCATTGTGTGCAAAGGACTCTATATGCAGTTACAATATCCTGCCAAGGTCCCTTCCAAGCCAACACATTCTATGATTCTATCTTCACCTTGGAAGTTTGAGCCATGAAAGCCTGGCATCAGTAATAAGGTATTAGATACTTGTTCCACCTTTGCTTGACAACCAGATTAGATTATTTGTGAAATGACCACCTGCTTTACCAGATAACAATTTTTACCAGATAACAATCTTTGCCAGAACTGGGTTATTTTTTCCTGTTGCCAGAATTTCTAGACAACTTCCTAACAACTGAATGTCCCCAATAACTTTGTTCACATACACAGCCATCTAGGAGAAACATCATTTACTTTTCAGTTTGCAGTACTGTCATTTCAAATGAGAATGTAACTGGAAAATGTACTCAATGATTTTCCAGTCAAGCCAACTGTAAACAGCAGACTGGTAGTGGGTTGACTTAATGTTCTTGGTACCAGTGTCCAGCTCCAGTATTTGAAATCAAGAGTTATATTAAGAACCAAGAATTATTTTATAAGACATGGGAGGATGTAGCATTTCAGGACTGATTAAATGGAAAATATACTACAAAAGCTGTTGGAATGGGAGATGGCAAAGTTTCTAAACAAAATAGAATATTAGAAATATAGATGTTCCCATGCTTCAAGCAATCCTTATGTATTGTTCCTCACCTATTAATTTGCTTTTAACAATCTCTTGTTATGGGTTTAGAGTTTAGATCTTTGGATTTCCTTTTGAGACTCTATTCCCAGTTTGAACTGTTTCAAAGTTAAATCAAAAAAAAGCACAAAACATACTTTACTTACAAGCCTTCTCCTCTTTGGTTAATCATTTCAGTGGGAGAGGAGAGGAGAGTGGTTGGTTTGTTTTATTTTTATTAATGTGGTACCTGTGAAAACACAAGACTTAGCTATTTAGGACTCTTGTTTCAGCACATTGATAGAAGCAATTGAACTTTTAACTATAGTTATGGCTCATCAGGTGTGAAGGAATCAACATTCAGCTTCATGGAGAGATCTTGCTCTTTCTGTGCTTTAGTTGCTCATTTCCCAAAAAGAGATGTTTGGAAGCACCAAAGTAATGCACAATAGTTTAGGGTACCCAGGTCGCTGAAGCATGGGAGTGGCAAAAGTGCCATGGACTCTAGGATAGAGTTAAGGCTGACAGTAGTCAGAGGCTTCTATTTCAGTGCTTTTTGACTCCGACCCTACTCTGCATTAGAATATATTTTATGGTGCTGCACACAGCCTAATCCTTTTCAGGGACAAAAATAACTGTGAAGACGTTACAGACTGTGTTTGGACTGTGTGTAATTATATGCTGACTTGGAAAGAAAAGATTGCATTTCTCCTTCCAGGGAGTCCTCAGCAGTAGGAGTAGAAAAGCAAATCTACTCATATTCAGGCTGAAATTATAGAGGACTTCTGTTAGACGAGGAAACCTGTTTTCTCCACAGTGGCTGGGAAAGGCAATGGGAGCTCTCTGTGATCAGTGCTGTTCTCAACTCTCTGGCAGAGGTGGTGACTATGACAAAAAAAAAACAAAACCAAACTGAGAAGTGCAACGAAGAGGAGACTGAGGTGGCCTGAAAGGTGGGCCTTCGTATGATGGGATGAAGCAGAGGAAGAGGAAAATTCAGACTATCGAGAAACAGATTCCAAATAGAAATTGTGGAAATGCTTCTTGTTTGAGTGATTTAATGACACAGTGTGCTGCTGCCTGTTTTGTGGAGGTAGGAAATTGGTGTCTGTCTAAGGAGGTGAGTCAGGGATGGCTGATTTGCTAAACAAGATTTCATTAGGGTGTGCTTAAAGAGAAATAATTGTAGGTTTTATATAGCTTCTATCTCTTCCTCCTAAAGATGGTGTTTCAGAAAAGCCCAGAGATGACTTTAAATTACTATTTCACATTAAAATTTGTATAGGTGTTCTGAAGGTCATGGAAGCCATACGGGGACAAAAGCAGGATCTCTAACTAGGCACTTACCCATCTCTCCACCCTATATACCTTAACCTGGCTTACATAAACGGAGGAGAAGATATGAAGGCAGGAGTGAGGATTCCGCTCTTTCTGGCCTAGGGTGACTGTCACTTCTGTGCAGAATCTTTCTCCTCTAAGGCACTGGCTACCAGTTCTCTCTCTTCCCTGCTTGGATGGATCCTTTACCATCACCCTGGGGATCGTGTGAGGTGTAATTACCACACAAGCATAAAGCCACAGAGGATTTTCCTTCTTCAGCTTGACTTGAGCTGTTGAGACATGAGAGAATTGCTGGAGAACATTTGGCTCTGTGTTTTCTTAATCGTGTTTATTTTACAATTTGAGAAGGCCCCAGTGTCGGGATGCAGAGGGACAGAAGTTATTCTATATCCTCTGGGCTGCAAGGTTAGTACCAAATTAACAGAGTTTGGCTTTGTGCATAGCTAAATATAGCAATTATATGCTTCTAGGTCTGCATGATTCCTTGATCTCTTGTAACAGCCACAGGTTATAAATAGATAAATAAGAGACTTATATTGCTGTGAAACTCTTCTTTGATAAGGTTATAGACACAGCACTGGAGAGCTTGTGTAAAATGCTGCTGTTTAGTCGTTTGGATGTTTTTTCAAACCAGAGCATACCTGACTCCCTAGCAATTCCTTTTTCCAAAACTATTGAAAGATGCAGCAAACACGCTACTTTAATCTTCATGAAAATTACCTCTGTGAAAAATCTGCTTGAATCAGACTAGCATTGCTTTTGTTGGGCAGGGGCAGAAAGTTTTCCCAATATTCTCCCTCTAACCATTTACATGTGTTTGTCTCTGTGTATAAGTTCATAGTTGTATGTATATATATACTAATATATGTGCATAAAACCATTATGTAAAGCACCTGAATGTTGCTATTACTCAGCAATGCTGTCTTATTTCTCTGTATTTCATTTATTTAGTTCTGTAACGTTTTATCCCTACAGTATGCCTGCAGATTGGGAGTGCATTGGGACTCAGTTGACTTACCTGTAGTTATCTCTTTAGACATTCGCAATTTAGTCCCCAAACACGCAGAGGAGTGCAATTAAATTATAAAACTGTAGGTCATGACAGGCCAGAAGCCAGACCACATTTCAGAGGTATTCATCACAGCTTAAAAGGTAAGGGTAGGCTGGTCTGATCCACACAGCCAGATGGTAAAACCTCCAAGGAACACCCAGGTGCTGAGGAAAGCAATCCTGATGGTTTAATGTGTGTCTTTCTACACTCAGAAGTGCTGTTTCTTAGTGAACATTAACCTGAGATTTTTCCTGACATCAGCAGCTGACTATGTGCTTCCAGCTGAAACAGTTTCTGGTTAGCTGAAGGCAAGCCACAGCCAAATCAAAACAAATCGAAGTATGTCTTTTGTAAGAGGCTGTATCCATACTGCCTAGAAAATCGTAAAGTGTCCAGGTCCTTCCTTAATGTTAAAGAGACAGAATGGGGAAAACAAAGGTACAGCAGTTATATAGTCACATTGATGTTACCAATCTCTTGGGGTAGTTATTTGCAGCCTGTACTCCAGCCAAACTCCAATCAGATAGTCCCATTTGGTCCCTGAATTACATATGTGCTTTGCACTGTCTGAATTCACCACCCAGTTCCTGCTGTTATCCTCATCTACTCTCCAGCATTTATCATGCTTCACTGAAACAGCTTCACAAAAGCAAGTGATTTGTGTGTATGAGAGTGTTTTGATAGCAAAAAGTGATGAGCCTGACTTCTTATTTTGTAGATGTGTGGCAGCTCTTCATTTCACTGGATTTGTGACTGTTTCTCAGCTCTCCAGAGAACTTTGCTGACTGTCTCTTTGGATTATCTTCTTAGCAGAACTACTTTCTGGGATTTTTAGACCGTACAAACCATGAAGTAAAATATGCCTGTTGAAAGCGTGAAATGCAGTAGATTGCAGAGGTGCAGCATGGATTGTGTGTGTGAAAAAGAAAAGCGTGTCAAGGCAGCTACCTTTTTTTGAGGCTGCCAAGAGAAAAAGACAGTCTGCAGTTCGACCAGTCATCTACACCCCTCATCTCAATTACTAACCCTCTGATTTGGGGATCAGACTAGGAAAGAGCCTCCAAAACTCACCCTCAATGAGATGAATGCTGCCTCAAGTAGTAGAGCATAAGTAACAGAAGCCTGATCTATTTTCACCAACTTTTCTTATTTACACACTGACTGGATATGACCTCAGTTTCCGTTTTCAAACTGCTGAGATGGCAAATCACAGTGGCCTTTTGTTGTCATTAAATCCTTCTCATTCCTCTCACAACGTCAATCTCATGCAAAGCGAGTTTGAGGGAACTGCTTGAGGGAGTCCAGCGCGGAGCCACAAAGATGATGAAGGGAGTGGAACATCTCCCTTAGGAGGAAAGGCTGAAGGAGCTGGGTCTCTTTAGCTTGGAGAAAGGGAGGCTGAGGGGTGACCTCACAAATGTTTATAAATACATCAAGGGGGGGAGTGTCAGGAGGGCGGGGCCAGGGCCTTCTTAGTGTTTTTTGGACGGAGCCAGGCTCTTCTCAGTGATGTCCGATGGTAGGACAAGGGGCAACGGGTGCAAGCTGGAACATAGGAAGTTCCACAAAAACATTAGGAAAACCTTTTTCACTGTGAGGGTGCCAGAGCACTGGCACAGGCTGCCCAGGGAGGTTGTGGAGTCTCCTTCTCTGAAGACGTTCAAAACTCGTCTGGAAATGTTCCTGTGTGACCTACTGTAGGTGATCCTGCTCTGGCAGGGGGGTTGGACTAGATGATCTTTTGAGGCCCATTCCAACCTCTGACATTCTGTGATTCTGTGATACTTTTCTCATTTATCCATTTCTGCCTCTGTGGGTAAAACTAATGTTTCTCCTTCTGACACCTTCTAAGTACACAAAGTCTAGCTCAATTTTTAATGCACAGTTAAACCAGCTCAGTTGGTCAAAGATGTATTTTATACCTTGATTTGATTTGCTTTATCTTTTGTTCGCATATTCTTCTTTTTAAAAGCAAGAGTTCATGACAAACTTATGTTATGGTCTACTGCTTATCTGGAATTACCTCAGCTTTTTTTTTAGTGCTGCTCTTACTTTATCTGATCTGTGGAGTTAGTTACAACTTGAGATACCTGTCTCTTGATCCCAGCTGTGGAGTAAATCATCTTTGTGTCACTCATATCTTCTTGATCGCTCTTTGAAAGGTGCGTAGGGGCTCTTATCTATCTCATCATACAGGTACTGGCTCTGTGACGTTTGCTATATTCCTAGAAAAGTGGGTGCCTTGGTCATATTATTAATATACATCACAACGCAAATCATTAACCTTCTATGAGCTGATTAAATCCAACCAAATAACTGTGTTGAACTTGTCTATAGTGCCTTTGAAAACAACTAATCTGATGTGTCACTGTGCTCAGACTGATTATGTGTCATCTCATTGAATCTCTAGCTTGCAGTAACTCTCTGTTGCAGCAAAGAAGAATGCCTACCCAGAAGAAAGGGTTTACAGTCATAAAGTTGGGCCTTAGGAAAAGTAATAGTAATAGTAACAAAAAATAAATAGAACTAAGTACCAAGTATATATTTGCTCCACATGTAGGTACTTATGACAGTAGATCATCCAGCTTCTTTCCTGTTCATTGGGGAAGATGTCCCACTGCTCAGTCTCTTGCAGTGCGATGTCTCACTCATGTATCCAGTCTTAGTTGTGGCATGGATCGGCAGAATGCAACTTGTCTCTCATTTGTTTGCAGTCTGGGCTCATTACCTGTGGATCCGTTTGTGTGCTTGGCTCGTGACTTCCCCCATCTAAGTCATAGAATCATAGAATAGTTTCAGCTGGAAGAGATCTTGAAGATCATCGAGTCCAGCCTTTGTTCCAGCCCTATCAACCTGCTAAACTGTGTCCCCCAGTGCAGCATCTACCCATCTCTTAAACACTTCCAGGGACGGTGACTCCTTACTTCTTAAGTTGTATGTCTATTTAAAAAGAAATACAATCTTCATGGAGATTAACATTGATAATGCCTGTTAAATAACTGTTGGAGCTAGTTTTATGTTCTTGTGCTGTGAAAAGTGTGTGGATCTCAGACATGTACCTGTATTTAGAGTTGCCTCTGGGTCGCAACACATGGATTTCCTCACTTGGCTAGAGGGATTTTTGGACTGCAAAAAGCCTTATTTCTGGCTCAGGTTTTGTCCTCAAGCATCCACTCTCCAGCTTTAACATAGTAGAGTACAGGTATTTAACTTTAAGGCACCCTTGAAGGAAGAAGAATCAGGTTTACTTTTAAATCAGTTATTTCTTTCTCTTCATATCTTTTTTTTTTTACCTTCCATGTATGATTCCCTCATCCTATTCCCTCTCTTTCACACAGTCTGTGTTCTTTGGTATTGAGTACTTTGACAGTAGACGCCTGCAGTTCCCTATGTAAGATGTTGAAAATTTTAAATGGCAATTTTAAATGCATGAACAATTTTCTAACAAAGTCTAGGAATCTAACAAAGTCGAGGAATATAATCTTGTTTTCTCATTCAACTGTGGAAATGAGTCCATGTAAAAACCACTTAATGGTGTGCTTGGGGGGCGTCCATAAACTCTACATCACAATTTAAAATTTGTCTTATACCTTTTTCAAACCAAATGTACTCTTTTAATACACCATGTACTCTTTTAATATACCATGCCTCAGAAAGATGTGGATACGTTTTTTGCTTTACATTTTCAAAACCCTATGAAATTTGGAAGTGATATTCTGAATCTTCAGAATACATAACTAGTCACATAGGTGGATATATATGTAAATTTGTTTTCTCACATAACATAATTTAAGGAACTATACACAATATTACTGTGTCCCTCAATTTTATTTTATTCCTTGTTCTAAGTTATTAATATATCTAGGAGCTACACTGGCAAATATTCAAGTATTTTTTCAGGGAATTTAATAGACTATCTAAAGTGAAGGGTGATCTTTCCTCTCTTTCCATTTTCTCCAGTGGGCTGTTTCACATATTTCAGATTACAGAAAACAGAAAAATTATCTTCTTTTGGGTTGCTTTATTGACTTTTTTGGGTGCATACCAGAGATAGATTGTTCCAATGTATTCTTTGCTGAGAACCAGCTCTGAAAGTAGACAACCCACAGGGCGTGTGGTGATGTGCCTGAATTTTTAAAAAATTAATCTTACAGGTGGAAAAGACCATTTTACTTTGTTTAATATTTTTGGCAAAAAACGAAAAGTGTCTTCAGGCCTGAGATTGTTTCAAGAAGTGACAGTTTTGTTTCCCTTTTCTGTGCATTGCGCTTGACTGTTCCCTTCTCCATCCCCTCTGCATTCAGTCTACTCACTCAGTGATCCATTAACTCTTCTTACTAATAATATATACAGTGAAACTTGTTTTCTTAATCTACTCTGATATGCTATTCTCTGATGGTAGCAAGATTTGAATTTATATGGTCTGTTGAGCTCCACTGCATCGTCTTCCTCCACAAAGGTTTCAAACAGGCTGTTTAGTCACCACCTCCTTCCCTGTGTTCCATTCTCGCCTCTGGCTCTAGCAGTTGCTTCCCAAACACAGTAAGGGTGTCCTCTGGGGCAGTCAGCAATGCTGCTGCAACTGAAGTCCCTAAGGGAAAGCCATTTTATGTTGTTCCCACAAACTAGCAAAAATGCTTTTTCTTGTCTAATTATCGTCTTCAGGGCTTGCCTTTTCTGCCCTCCCTCTAAAGTCTTTTTCTTAAAGCCTAGAACTGACTTGTTGACCCTTGTTCCTCCATCATGTTCATTTTATCTCTCTGAGCTGTTTTGGGCTGCATTAGCAGTGAAAATAATTTTCAGAGTTGCCTAAACAGCTAGCGGAGAAAAGGGGTTGGTTAAGAGTATGGAAATTTTCTGACTTGGACTTTGACCTCTGCTTAGTTTACATGTTTGCTGGCATATGAAGCCGGTTATCAGTATTGCTTGACTGGATCTTGCTACAGAATTTAAATCTGAAAAAGATCCAAATTTGAGGGATGTTCACATCTAGTGTTTCATATCAGCTCATGAGAGATACACATTCCAGCGATAACACTTGGAACTTGGTTTATATTCCAATTACTTTCCATGGTTTTGAACCCTTCTCTGACAGTAATCAAATTCTATCAAAGGGACACTGGAACAGAAACATCATCAACTGTTTCTTTAGCCACCTTGCTACCAGGTAGACATGAGCGTGCTTGATATGTAACCCTTGCATAGATAAAAAGCTGACACTTGTGCCAGCACACTAAAACATGACTTTACCAATAACACGTTTCTGGCCAAATTCTGTGTGTTCAGCACTCTGGGCCTGGAGTTGCAACACGGAGAATGCTGGCCCCAGAGAGTCTGTTCATTGTTGGTTTGAAATTCAAAGGAGAAAGAAATTTTATTATGTCAGCATCTTCTTCAAGCCATAATTCTTCCTGCTGCTTCTTTTAGAAAATATTCAAGATTACAGGAATTCTTGTAAATTCTATTTCATCATACATCAAAGCATTGGCCGTGCTATTCTAAATTTTAAAAGATGCAACTGTAGTAAAACTCCATGAGAAACATTCTGGAAAAAATCTTCCAAGTTCATAAAGATCCTTTTGGGTGAGTATCTTAAGCTGATAATTCTCTGCTTTTCTTTTCTTTTGTTGTTGCTCTGATAGTACTATAAAACTAAAGTTGTTTGGAAATATATCTGGGGAAAAAAGAGTTCTCATTGGTAAAAGCAAGGTTTGAAATTCTAAATATTTGTTACTCTTCCAGTTACAATCCACCATTTCTCTTTAACCTAGTTTTCATCTTTGCTGAGTGGCTCTAATCAATACCTCTAACCTGTCATCAAACATATTTCATATATGTATCTCAGATAAAGGCATATGTCATTTGTCCCATTCACAAATATAAACCTGACTCAGAGAGCTGAGGCAATTTTACCAAAGTCATATAGAAGAAAAAGACTCCAGGGCTCCTGCCTGTAGAGTGTTCAGTGTACATCACAATGTACTGCATTTCACCTTACTTTTTTTCCTAAACATTAGTTACTATTTA
Organism: Apaloderma vittatum; assembly: GCF_000703405.1. Classification (NCBI taxonomy): domain Eukaryota; kingdom Metazoa; phylum Chordata; class Aves; order Trogoniformes; family Trogonidae; genus Apaloderma; species Apaloderma vittatum. The sequence goes on along the minus strand of NW_009706201.1, from coordinate 83,144 downwards.
TTAGCAATATAAACATTTTTTTATATTTTCACATTTCTATTGGATAGATACATGGGGACCGTGGAAACAACATCTGTTATACAGTTTCATGTGGGATTCAACAGGTTACAAAAGCAATAGTTGACCTGGAAGAATAAGAAGAAAGGACTGTTTATCTTTCTTTTATTGTCAAGTAAAACTTTCAAGGCCTTGTGTACCAAGAAGAGCTGCCAGGGTAACTACAACACAGGCACTTTTACCATTTACCTTCACCTCTGGTGACCTGGCTCTGTGGTTGAGAAGGACGGCAACAGACCACAATGTTTCCTATTATGGTCTTCTCATCCCCACAATCTGGGCCCTGTGTGAACAGTCTCTTTTCAGTGTATGATAACTGTGCAGTCTCGGCCTTCTAAGGTGAAGTTCCCTGGATTTTATCACAAAGTAGAGAGTACATTTCCAATAAATACTAGAAGATGTCAGAGGAAGTGACTGAGGTGTACTTGAACAAAGCAAGTCAACTGTACTAATAAATTAAGGCTCAGGAATCCTGATGGGGTGGATAAGCGTTGCTGTCTTTTTTCTTCATATGAGCAGCCAGAGCCTGATGCCAACGTAGACAGAGGTTCTATAGCTGAGCCCAAAGCAGGTTCTCATGATCTTTCAATTTCTAGATATATTTCTTAGTATTTCAGAGTGGGTTTAGATGAACTTGAAAAGAGATGCATTCTCTTCTCCTGAAAAAGTGTCCCCATAAACCATCACTGGAGTAGTTCATCGTTCTAGATCATCTTAGGGATGTAAACTGAAAAAAGAAATATTGGTCATTCCCTGGGGAAGTGGGAAGCCATCACTGTTCTTGCTATCATAATTTCTTAGACTGATCAACCTGTAAGTCCAATTTATTATGACTTCCAGAACTGCTGGAACAGATCCACGTCCTTCTTGTATTGAAGGCTCCAGAGCTGGACACAGTACTCCAGGTGAGGTCTCACCCTATACGCAGCATCGTGTCTGGGAGATATTTTTTTTTAACATCCATTAAGGACAGGAAAAGAACATTGGTTCAACTGTAATCTCAGTGAGAAAGCTATAAAGCTTAGTTTCAATATGCTATATGAGCATATGCTATATGCCCTCATTCTCCTATCACCAGTTACGTATTTTTCCCAAATAAGAATTTTGTTTGAATATAAAATCATATTAGGCATTATACAAGGTGATATTTTCAAGTTGGCTAACTGTCTTCATATGGACAAGGAACAATTGTCAGAGGAGAAGACGCAAAGCTAGTGACTGGAGATAATAGGGTTTATGTGTTTTTGGCTTTCCTATTTACCAGAAACAGTTGACATTAGAACTAACGACATATTTTCTCTGTCTAGTTTATCCTTTTCACATGTAAGTGCTAAGAAGATGCTAATTATGGAGCTATCCTTTTCTGCAGCCTTTTCTAAGATAAATTCTCATTATCCTGAGTGAAAATAAGGAAATACTGAGATGCAAATTTGTGCACACTGCCACCATAGGGAAATTCTCCAGATGAAAAGAGAAGGGACAAGGAACAAGAAGATTTTCCGTTAGATTTTTTTCTTGATAGTGGCCAGAATTTGAGGTGTGCCAAGTATTACTGCTCTAATCCTGTCTGGTGTTAGCTATTTGCTCAACATTGGATGGAATATATGGGAGAGAAAGTAAATCTGTTGGTGCCAAAAACTTGATTTAAGTAACATACTTTGAACTCTTCTGGTAAGTATCTTGGAAAGAATGGTTGTTGACTTGGCAAAAAGGCGATTTTTTGACTGAATTGGGAGAAGATGCTTACACAGAAGGGTAGAGAAGGAAAATGCACAGGCCTTAAATGGTGTTATTAGTTTAGCTATAGAGGAGTGCAAGGCAGGTTAATGGACCCAAGATGGCAGCAGACTTTGGGGAAAAGCAGCTCAGCATGAATTGCCGAAGCCTTTGAAGACAGGACTGGCAGTTTTTTGTTGTCATCTCAGTTGGAAGGCTTATAAATGAATTTTAAAAAGGGCTGTGATTGGTCTGAAGGAATGACTGAGCATGTTATGTTTTTAGTTCATGCTTTACTCAGTACGGAGCTAGGTGGAAAGAGTACACTGCTGTAGGTTTTACAGTGAAAAGTGGACATGTCTACAGAGAAAAGTGTGGATCTGTCTTCAGATGTTTAAATAGGGAGGAAAAACTAGGAGAAGATTTGTAACAAAAAGCTGTTGATGACTTAATGCATCCCAAACCAGTCAACCCCTCCCCTCAATATCTAACTGTAGTATTGTCAATGTTAATAAAATATTTTAATCAACAAAATTAGAGAAAAATAATAGTTGCCTTTGAATAAGCATTTTGATACAAGTTAATCAGTCTAGTAGGAACAATACTCTCATATTTTTCCATTTATTTAGTCCAGAGGAAGGGAACATTGTTTTTTGATAAGAGATTTTTCTTGATTTTTATTTTCTTTTTTAATCCTGCGTGTCATCAGAGGGCCTTCAGCTGGCAACCCTCCTCTTTTCCATGGCAAGATCTTTGTGCGAGAGGAGTTATACAGACAAATATGTAAACTTTCCCAGAACTGTAAGTTAACCTAGTTTGGAAGGGACTCAATGGATGTTATGTAATTTACTCCCCACTCAGAGGAGGGTGAGCTAACATCAAATCCCAGAAAAGGGTTTTCCATTTCCTCTCTTGTGCTACAAGTTGTGCTTGCTTTTACATGGATAATGTATTCTTCAAAGAAAGATGTTAGTTAAAAATGGTTTTATCAGCTAGTACTTATCTATCTTCACGTTTATATTATGTGATACCATCACTTTGCTTAAAAAGTAGTGATGTTATACAGAAGTCAAGATTTTTTTTCATGATGTGAAACAAGATCTCTTCCTGAACTGGATCTCCACATTTTAGGGTGCCCTGTAAATATTAGTCATTGCCATATCCATACAGCAGTCTAACATAAGCTTAAAAAAAGTCTTGAAGTAGTCTCAGAAGTTACTTTGGCAATTTTATTGTGTGATTTCATGCATACTCATGTCATCTTTTTCTTTCTCTCTCTCTGCAGTCACAGTAGTTAAAACCCATGACAGTGAAAGGTTCATCTGTATTTGTCTGATCCAGGATGCAAGACCTTAAAAAAATGCTTCTCTCATGGGACTGATAGGAAGCTAGTCTCACAAGAACTGTAGTGTCAGTTTTTACAAATCTTTGCCTATCCTCTAGTAGAATAAAGTCAGCTTTTTTTTTTTTTTAACCAATGGACTACTAGGTCGACTCAGCAATGTCTGGTCTCATACAGATTCACAGTGGCTTTTAGATGAGGTGATCAGTAGTCATTTTAAATCTTACTATCTCCAAGATGTAAAGTTTGGGCTCCCAGTATACCAAGAGTTGTATAGATATTTAACATGATATGACATAAAAATAAGAAAAATGATTGGGGGTGGTCAATAAGTTGTTATCCTTTGCATCCAGTTAAGTGAACAGAAGTGAGAAGTGTACGGATTCAGATCCCAAAGTTCTAAAAACATACTAGGAATTATTTTTATTAGCTTCAATAAACTTAGTAAATTACTCAACTTATTTTCTGAGGATCAAATGGGGAAACTTTGAGACAGTCTGAAAAATGAGCTTACTCTTGCTGCCGGTCTTTAAGCAGTGAATTGCTGGTCCTGTCTGGCTGTATATTTTTGTATTTGAAAAGAAAAATTCAGAAACATAGCTTTCAGCAGTCCTGCTGATACATTCAGCAGTCTTTGGGAGTTTCTGAAAACTTTCCCTGACTACTACTGAAGTCTGCCATTGGTACACATTCTCTTCATGTAATTAGAAGCAGCTATTTCCTTCCTGGAACTTGATATCCACAGTAATTGCACGTTGAAAACACCACACTTTTTGTGCTTTTTTGTGTTCAGAGTTCAGACTAGGTCATGGAAGCAACTGGATCAAATCCATGAAGAACCATGTGTGAAAAGTGCATAGCCTTTCTGCCTCTGAGTTGAAATGTGTGCTGTGGCTGTAAATCAAGCGCAGATGATAGAGACGTCATCAGCTGCTGGTCAGCTGAGTGGTGTGGCCAAGAGCATGTCTCATCAAGACACACGAAAGCCACGGGGTGATGGAGATCGGAGGCTTGCAAACCCCACCGAGGTGGTGTGTCACTTCTCAAAAAGCATTTGCATTAGAAACTTTTCTTTGAGATACGGTGAGCCGTTGCCTGAAATCTCTTTCTGGAGGCTCGGGGATCCTCAGGGTGCTGTTGCACCCCTTCCTCAGTGACTAGTGACATGGGGTGTCCACCTAATCATGTAATCTGTGGAGGGTAATGGAGAGGTCAACAACTAACTTTCCCCAACGGATTCCCAGGTAAGCACAGAGAAGGACAGAGCCTTAAGGATCTCTGTGTCATCTAAGTGGGAAACAGACATTCAAATGTGTGAAGGGATGTAAGTGAGCTCTGAACAATATAGATGTTATTTTCTGACTTGAGACCTGGGCTAGACAGGTTGAAAGAACAACTCACGGAACCCAAAGCACGGGGCACATTTCCATCTGAAATATAGTAATCGCTTTGGGAATGTGGGTACTGAACTAACACTGCTTTTTCCCCCTGATGACTGAGAGAATATTATGAGCTGTCAGTGCATTATGTTGGCTCTGACCTCTGTATTCCATTTGACCTTCCTTACAAGTTAAGTTGCATCTCATTCAACAAATTTCCACAGACTCCTTTACCTGAAAAGAGTCATTTCAGTATATGAAGAAACCAAACGAATTCAACAACAAATATCTTAATCCTCAGACTCTTAAAACAGAAAATAAATATTGATTATTTTTTTTCCTTGATGTGATAATTATTGTTCCCTTTACAAGTCCTTGAATATGGAAAATTCACTAGACTTGTGGTGAGTAATCTCAGACTACTCACATGATCTGTGACCATGACATGCCCTCTGTACCTACCTTAATAAAGCAACTTCTTCTAATAAACATTTGTGGGAGTCTGCAAGACTTTCTGAAAATAAAAGGTGTACTGATTAGAAGTTAACACTAGTTTAACACTAGAGAACTACAGAGTATACCAAATTGTGTATGAGCTCACAAAAAGGACCGGAACGGCTGTTCCAGAGATATTTTTATAACGTATTTGTGACAAATAGCTGCCTTAAGCAGCTATCTAAATATTTTCACTGAGCTCATCACAGTAATATCTGAAGTGTAGACGAGATTGGTTTTTTGTAAATGTTTTCTAAATGTTTCAGTTATAAAAAAAACCCCACACATTAAAAATCATGGGCTTTTTTCATCAACAATTTTCCTTGAAGAGGACAAAGACATTAAAACAGTCTAGAATTTGGTGATGAAAACTTTGGGCCAACACAAGTGGTGCGGGTGGCAGAAAATCATGCCTATTGTGTTACGGATCTGTTCAGTACATTCTGGATTTCTGTCTGCAGAAATCTAAAATCCCAAGAAATGCTCAAGGGCTACAAAAGTACATTAAACACCGTGACCTTTCAGTCTCCAGCTCTTTTTTCTACTGACATCAGTTTGTGAAAATTGCAGTGGCAGTAAGTTTTATTGACTGAAAACAGACTATTAACTAATTCTGTGCTTCAGAATGGTAACAAACTTAGTTCAGAAGTGAAGACCAGATGGCCTGCTACCAAAACATCCCATGTCATCCATCTCATCTTTCCTTTCTGCAGTAATAATTATTTCAAAAGAATCTGAGTTTACACCTCAGATAACAGCTCATTACTATGTACAAATGTCAGAGTCCTTCAGAGAGCTTTAATTAGGTACTTTTCTAGGGATTCTGAAGATCTCTCTTCCCTGCCTTTCTCCCACTCTGAAATAGCTTTTTGTCATTTCTGATGTCACTCCTGGTGTATTTGATATTGAGTTATAAACTTTGAATGTTTTAACTCCATAACAGAGAAATATTGTCCTTCAGAGAAGAACCCTAAAGGAAGTTGCAAGCCTTTTGCATTTATTGTGGTTATTTCAAATACTGAAAAACGGAGAAAAGAAGCAAAAGGCAACTTACAGGTCTATTAAATGAAATTTAATATTTATATAACTTATTCAACATTCTTTTACTCTTTTCAGTACACACAGTCATATCATTCTTTTGATTATGGATTTTCATTAAATATATTTTGGCGTAATAAAACTATGTGTATTTAATACTGTTAACAACACTCACTGCTTTGGCATTGCTTTCAGAGTGCAGAACTGAAATAATTTGGATTGAACTAGATATACACTTCTATCCCAAATTCATACTGAGTTGAGCACTTACATGAATGTGGTTGATATTATATTTGCGCTTAGGAGATACAAGATTTTCAGATACCAAGTGTTCAGTGGTCTAGCAAAGGCTTTTGTGAGGAATGGCAGAACACAAACAACCTTGTTTGGATTTTTTTTTTTTTAACTAGGTTTTTCTTCTCTTTTTTTTCCCCCTCTGTTTTCTTTCAGAAACTGAATAGAACCGAAAGCTTCAAATGAATTTTCTGGATTTTTGAAAGCAAAAATCAGTGACTCAGAGGATGCATTCTGTTGCTGGCATTTAACAAGCCACTGTGATGACTTTAGACAACTCATTTACCTTTTCAATGCCCAGCCTCCTCCTTTATTGAAAAGAAAAAAGAGGTTGGGGGAGATGATTTTGATGTTTTCTGTGGTTGTTATGAGACGTTGCTCATTGCTCTGCTGCTCTTTGGAGCTGAGGAATGGCTACTGTGAGATTTGTAGATTTTCTTGGACTTCAGGTTTGGTTCAAAATTATGCAGTTTTCCCTTGCAAAAGTTATGAACAGCTAACCCCCCAGAGAATGAAATGAAATCTGCCTACAAATGTTCATACAGCATGACAGATCTGGAGGGGGCAGGGGGGAAGAGATCACGTCTTCCTGCAGTAATGAATCCTCTCCACGACGTGAGCTTCATAGCGTCACCAGAGAATTTTACTTACTTTGGTCCATGTTTTTTGATGTTGCAATCCTGAGATCTTGTACTCACTTGAAAGTTTTTGGGGAAATATTGTGGTGGCACTGATGTGTGAAGGCTTCCACAGAATCTGGGAGCTTTTTGCTCCAATATGTCGCTGGCATTACTTGATACGCTCTTTTATTATGTTTTGGTTGTTAAGATTTCAGGCAAAACTATGCTTTAGAATTCCTGAGAAAAATGTCATATTCTGTCATATTCCTCTATTTGCAGCTAATTCTGTTTAAAATGAATCATGAATGGTATAGCTGGGATAATACTCAGTAAAGAATTGAGAAATATTTGTTTTCCATAACTGAAAAATAAACCCTGAAATACTGAATGATCCAGAAACTTAATTAAAAGCTAGCTATCAGAAACTTGGCATTAATTACAATTTCCAGCCTTAATATCTGTTGCATAACAATAATAACTTTGTTTTAGTTATATTTGCAAAAGAAACAAACCGAAGTCAAAACCTCAAAATATTCAACTTTCTCCAATTACTTACTTTGGTCAGGTCACCTGTGTGCAGTGTTAACATATGAAATCTTGCAACGGTTTTTCAGAAAAATGGGAATTCTGCTTTTATTTAGGTTATTTCCCTTTGGGGTTATTTATTTTTAATTTGATTTGATTTTGTCCCTGTCAAAATTTCCTTCTGCATCTCCTTGGTATTCCTTGTAGCAATGATAGCTTTGACTGAGCCAGAGGAAGCAGGATGGAGTTAAACCATATGTACTCATAAAGTAGTTTGATTAAAAAAACATTATACTTTTTACTTTATTGATGCATTCTTAGTAACAAGAACTTGTTGGATTTTGAAATGAGGTTCTGCAAATACCCAATGCTAGATAAATAAAATTAAAAATGGAAAAAAAATGTGTAGGTTTGCTCTGCAAGGTATAATCTGAGATCTGCCTACAAATTGTCTTCATTTCTACATTATTCTGCATGTTAATATTTCATGGTAGGATGCACCTGCTCCTAGCAATACAGAATGTTTCAGTCTGGTTTAGGACTCTGGTACCTGGCAAAGGGGTCTGTACTATCATTAATGAAATCATCCCTTATCAAAAAAAAAAAAAATCAACTCTTCAGAGCAGCTATGTTCAGTGTTAAGAATTTAAAACCAGAGGCATTTGTAAATACTCCAGTCCTGTGAGAGGGCCCTCCAAGAAGTGATGCAGCCTTTTTGCCCATAAAACACCTCTCGATATCAGAGTATATTGACACCTGCCATTAAAAAAAAAAACCAACACAAAACTAAAAAAACCTTAAAAACTAAAAAACATAACAAAAACTTATTTTAACACAATAGTGGTGGGAAAAAAACCCAAATACTGCTATGAGGAATCAAGTGGCAGTGAAAGAGACCAATCCAAAAAGGCAGAAGACCAAACTCCCATCAAAATCTCCGATTTGTTGGATGATTCAGTAGTATAAAGTTAACTCCCAGTTTCCTCCCAGTCTAGTCCAAACTAAAACTACAGGTAAGAACCTTCAAGTAAATGAGAGCAGTTGGCTATTGGAGTGTTTTCCCTGCAAGTTGGCTACCAAGGCTGTCAATCAGAGGTTTGACCCATCCCAAGGATAACCCTGCTGGAGTCAGTCGAGTCTTTCCCCTGGGAATTTAGCCTGTCTCTTTCTGCTGTGAGCTGCAGTAATAGCTTTCCTGATGTGGAACTGTGTGTACAGAAACCAGATTGAAGTGGCCTCACACAAGCCATCGTTAGCACCTCCTGGTAACCTGGCAAAGCATAAGACGACAAGCCACTGCTCTGTATTTTCATAACCCTGCAGTAATTAGAGCCTGGCATCCATAATGGAAATAAAATGCATAACATCAGAGTTTCTAAGATGACACTGTTTTCATTATATGTTTAATTTTACAAAGAACATAAAGGCAGATACATCAAAATGCCAAGGAGCCTTTTTTAATTAAGGCTTGTATCTTTTGTCTTTTCTTCTCACGATATGCAAATAGATTTGAGCCATTACAGCAAAAGATAAAAGGAATCCCAAATGCTATTCAAACATAGCATTTATGACTGCAGCTACCTATTTTGCAGGAAATATTATTTTGACTGGAGCAAGTTATAGCGCAGCTTGACATAATGCAAGGGAGTGCTATGGAGGCAGACAGTGACTGGAAGGATGCTTTGCCTAGTTTACTAGTTACCTTACCTGCACTGTGAGGTTTCATAGATCCTGCCCCAGATTTCGCGCAGTTCTCTGCTAGGGGGGGCATTCTTAGACCCCTTCAGCTGTTTATGATCATGCTTAGGGCTACTTGGTTGGCCCAGGTTTGGAGGAAAAAAAGCGTAGGTTACAGCTGGTTCCCCTCTGGCTCCCACACTACATATGATTGTTTACCGTTGATATAATGTACCTCATGTAAGGTACATATACCTTTTCTTGAGAACAACAGCGCTTTGTCCTTGGAAAATGAGCCTAGTTGGAAGCAAGTGAAAAGTTGTCTCTGTCCGAATCGCTGGCATAAATCTCCAAGACTGCTTAGCCCAGGATTTTATCTGAGAAGCTTTGGATCCAGATCCATGCTATTGAGTTGGTCAGACACTGGCTGGTGGGTTTCACTCAGGTTATTTAATAACCCTGATGCTGTAGGTTTTTTGATCAGTCTTGAAAGAGTTACCAAGGACATTCGGTTCTGTGGTTTGCTGTAGATGCTGTCTGACCTCCCAATTCCAAGCCTAGCAGCCAAATAAGTTAAAATAAAATGATCCAAATGCTGAAGTGCTTATTCAGGCAAAATTCACTGTTTGTTTTCCTTAGATAAAGATTAAATAAAAACTGAATCAGTACTTCTGGAACTGGCTCCTTAGCCCCTTAAAAGCCAGAAGATAACACTTCCAAGACAACTAAAGGAAGATCAATGTATAAGAATTCCGTAGAGAGAACACTGTGGTTTAGTTTTTATTTTTATTTTTTTCTTATATATTATCTACAAGCACAAGCTTTCATAATTTTTATCTAAAAATGCATACAGATCATTATATATATAAAAATCAACTAGCCTTGTAGCAAACTGCCAGATGCAACTATCCCCAGGTTTGGGGACAACTTGTCTGGATCCAGGTGCAAACCCGGTGGCTGATCCTCACTTCCATCCATAGTTGCACCGAACCCCCAGATATGAAGATTCTCAAAGTTCTAGGGAAGTCTTGGCTCCTGATCCAGGTCTTGCAGCATGGGCATGACTAACTCTTCATCAATTGAAGATAAATATTTTAAAACTTCATAAATGACAATCAACTTGTTGTAAGTAACAAGTATCCACATTTCCTCCCCCTTTTTGTTTATCGTCCTTTCCATCCCCTCTCTGCAGAAATTATAACAGGCCAAGGAGAGGAATTTAATGTTAGTGTCATATAGGTACATTTAAATAGCAGCAGTAGAAACAGTATTTAAACTGTTGATGCCTGCTGCTGCAACGTGGGTTGCATTTGGCCTTTTCAATGCTTGGGCACTTTCAGGCTTAATTTGCACACTGTAGAAATATGACACATTTATAGCATAGCAAATAATATGTTGCAAAATTGTGGTCAACAGTAAATCAGATTGCATTTAATACTATGTAATATGTATTAACAGCTTATAATATAATATAACTGGCTTGAGAAGCAGCCCATTACACCAAGGAAAAAAATTAATGAGTGATTAAGTAAAGAAATTTGTGTTGCGGGAGGAAAGGTCACAGCCTCCTTTTTTGACTGACTGTTTATCATGTTCTGCAGTTTCCAAATTCAGTCTTTGCAAAGGAATGTTACTATTTTTATTAGAGGTTCTTTATATAACAAATCATGTTTGCACAGCGGAACATTTTCTTTCACCAGGATTTCTCCATACAGACATTAAAAAACAAAATATAAGTTGCTGGGATTCTTTTGGAAGGTATCAGGGCCCTAACTTAGTCTCTCCTTACTTTCAGCTCTCCTAATATGATTACGATTAACTTATTGTCATTCACATCTTACCTTTTTGTATTTTAAACGATCAACTCTGAACCCCAAGAAAATTTTCCAGAGCAAAGAACTATTGGAGCTGTCTTAGAGAGGGATAAATCAATTGCTTAGCATACCAATGTAAAGACTTTCCTCTCAGCTATGTTGCCATGGGATTGCAGGTAAGGATTTTGTTTACTTCAGATTCGTGCAATAGCACTGATTTGGAATATAACAGAATGACTTAGTGCCTCAACTTGCAAATGCTCACGCTGGCTCCTATTGTGCTAACCAATACTTTGCAAGTTCAGACCTTCAGCTAATGACTGCTGGTGCATGAACAGGCACTAGCTCCTTTTAAACTTGTATCGATTCTGTATTAGTAATAGGACTAAAAATGGCAAATCCTCTTTTTTTTTTTTAAAAAACAGAAGTCAGAGATATGACAAATAGTTTGTGCCAAAGCATAGTGTAATCACCTGTTGCAAGAATCCCCTGCCCTGAAGCACATGGTGAAGTTTCTGCTGCAGCATGTCTAGCTTATGTATGGCAACATACCTGAATATGAGAACCAAAATATAGACATTGACTTCAGAATAATGAAATGAGTTTTTACTTGCTAAAACAGAGGAAAGAGAGAAAGCAAACAACAGCACAAATAAAATATACATTTGAATGTGATGTTCTTTGATGCTGGTTGGGTAAAAGAGAATTTTTTTTAAAAAAAATATTTTGGTAAAGTATCTTTAAGCCAATCTTTTTTTTTAAAAAAAAGTCCTGACTTGGGAATTTCTTCTGTTGACAGGGATATACAGGCTTGATTCTCCATCCTGTTCCACCACCTACCTATAACTATGATGTGCTGTCTAACCAGATACCCTCACTGTCCTGCATTTGTGGCAATTTGCATTTGATAGCCTTTTTGGTGTTACTTCCTCTCAGAGGCAAATAACCATATAAGGTAATGTGGAGAATAAAGTTGTAAAGAGTTGCTACAAGGAGCTGTTCCTCAAAGGAGAGTACTGCTAATACTCCCATTTATCATCCCAACCTTTGGCTGTGGTGGTACATGCTGCCTGTCTAGCTGCACACCACGCTGCTTAAAGAGATGCAACACAACTGGTGGGAGACCAGCACAATCTTTCAGTCTTTGTTCTTACATCTCTTACCATACAGTTAACAAACAAGTAGACAGGAGGCAAAACTCAACAGCTGGCTTAAATGAGACTCATGAGGGAGGAAAAGAAAAAAACCAGTTGCCTTTTATCCCAGGCACCAGAATCTGACAAAATGCACTTTCATTTCCATGTGCCAGATAAGAGTCACAAAAAAACTGTGCTGGTTTAAACCAGAGTGCTTCAAGCAACATACAGAAGTTAAACAGCTGGAAATTATGGCCTTTTGATATGGTAGAGGCCTTTCATGTCTGATTAACATTAGGGCTTAGACTTTAAATACTTGCCTTCCCATGAATTCAGTTCTTCTTTGGTGTAAGAGGAACTACTTGAATTGAAATAAGACCAAAACAAAAATGTAAACAAAAGCTAAAAACTACTCATAACTACATCAATAGTAATATGGTTGGGTTTTTTTTTTTATTTCCCAACACATACATTCTCATTTCCCCAAGTACAGTACCCTACTTTGAAGGGGAAATGCTGAAATGCCACTGGACTAGGTGATTATTTCTTGATGAAATCTGCAGTTTCAGAGGATCTGGAAAAGCAGCTGAACTTCAGCTCTGCTGAAATGTTTGTCTTGCTGGCTAAACACTCCATGAAATAGACTTTTCCTATAATTTTTTTTCTGCATAACTTGCTAAGAACATCATCACTCATAGATTTGACAAAAATAACAACAAGGAAGGACAGTTTGGAGTAAAAGCACACAATGCACCAATTTAGAGCTGGTGAAAGGTGTCAGATGAACTTTCTGGTACAACAGAGCAGCCTCTATCTGTCTTCAGTCCTTTAGAACACCTGTTGTGATGGCTGTTGATGGACTGAAGGCCGAATCTTACTCTCCAATGGCTACTGAGCAGCTGGCGGGCTGGAAATGATGTTTAGGCACTACTGACTTGCAGAGGATTGGGGCCAGTCTTGTAGAAGCAGATGCTCTGTCAGTGCCAATCCCCACAACGATCTAGTCCTTTGAAGATCACTTTTTTTTCCTTTTTCCATGTCAGTCAGAAGCAGTGTGGCTAAATACATTTTGAAACAGGAAAAAAGTCTGAGCCTGTGTTACTCAAAAAAGTGGTGTGGTTTGTCTTTTCTATTTTTTTAATTGCAAAGCTTTGACCATTTTTAATTAAATGTGCTCTGTCTGCCTCACCCTTACTCCCAAGATCCAAGGAGTAAGGGTGCTCTAAAATGCTTCTCTAGCTTAGTACAGCTCTTTCTAGCTGCTGATTTTGGTAAGCATCTTATTAATGGCCTGTTTGACATGGGTGGTGGAGCTTCGTCTCCGAGTCTTGCCCTGGACCATCTTTCGACGCCGCACCTCACGACAGAGCTCATAGAAGGCTTCCATAATGTTGCCCTCTCCTGTGCAAGCAGAGCACTCATAAAAAGCACATGCTAGTTCTGTGGCCAGCTTTTCACCTTCCTCTGTGCTGACCTGCCTGGAATGATCCAAGTCTGCTTTGTTTCCCACCAGGATTAGGGTGACATTTTTGGGTTTTTTAACTTCATCCAACAAGTTCTTCAGTGGCAGCACTTCCTCAAAGCTGCCTCTGTCCGTGATGTCGTAAACCAGCACAAAGCCTTCACCCCATCGCACATGTCCTTCTTTCTGAATAGCATCCTCCTGTTTTAAAAAGACAGACAACAGCCTTAGGAATATGATTTATCAAGAAGGCACCAGGCCTTCAGATAGACATTGGTCCTCCAAAGCCTGTAAAGCCATATTCATCTGCTTTATACTTTAGACACATCACCTTTTTTATCGTGTAGCACAGGAGATCTTCCCCACCAAGGTGCCATGGGCTGCCTGTGGACAAGCTGGTAGCAGGCAACGTTGGTCTCTGTTGAATGATATTCGGCATGCAAACTGCATAGGACTGTGCAGTGTGAGCATCTGCCATGTCTTGGAAAGAAGGGAGACCTAACTATCAAAAAACTGCTTTTCGCTTTGGTGGGAATTCTTGACTGAGGCTGTCAAGTCTCGTCACTTGACTGTGACTTTGTGAATAATAATAACAGCATGTTGTTGGGTTGACCCCAAATCAAGGGATGAGAACAAAGTAATTTTAATGCCTTGGTAAACTCTGACTTGTTTGTTCTTCTAGTGCTTGAAAAGTTTTAGCAGGGTCCCTTGCAGAATGGTCTGGAACCACCAGCAGCAAGCTGATGGTGGAATGGCTGCTCTGCTCTGGAGGAAATCTGTCCCCAGAAGCGGAGCACACCTGCCAACCTCCGCACCGCTGCCACCACTGCACTCCCCTTCTCTGTTCTCTATCCGAGCCAAGATATTGGGTAATGCTACGTGTACCCACGTACCTGACCAGCTGTATCTAGTATCTCCATGGAAACCACTTCATCATCAATGGTAGCTTGGTGACGATATGTAGACTCTAAAATAAGAACACATTTTGTAAAACATATAAAAAGAAGGTGACGTTTTTGTGTGTGTGTGTGTGTCTTCCTTACAGCTACCCCAGCACAAAACCTGAGATGTGACATACAGCTTTACTAAATTTTATTTGTTGGAGCTCTCCCAGCCATTCTGGAGCACACTCAAGTCCTCCTTTCTACAACAGTGACTCTTTTACCTCTCCCCGTATGGGACAGCTCATAACCATACCTTGGAGCTGCGAGAGGCTGTGCCTGCAGGCACTGCATTCTGCACCCAACAAAAGGACAGAGTTTCCTGCAGCAAAGAGGTCTGCAAGGCTGCAGTCCAGTTTCCACGTTTGCTCACAGCGAAAGCTGCCTATATTAAACATAAATACCACGACTCTCAAAGTATCCCAGCAGCCTGTCACTGCGTAGCTTGAAGTCTCACAAGATCAAAACCACTACAGTTGCATATGAGGGAATCTAACCACTAAGCTCAGGCCTTATACTGTGATAAAATTACCAAACAGTTAGTTATTTTAGGAATGCCTCTTTGAAACATGCTGAAATCATCACATTTCTCGCTTCTAGCAAGGGCTCAAGCAGTGATTTCCCTGTGTGTGATTTATAAGGATAACCAGTGGGCATTAAGCATTCACTTTATGCTACAAGAGAAAAAAAAAGAACCTATGTGCTGCATCCTAGGTTCTAGAATCAGGCAACTAATCAGAAAACTAATGACAAAAGGGATTGTTTTATCTTAATGAGCTGATAAGTTAAATTTGATAGCATTTGACCTAAAACTTGGAAAATTATCTGTGCTAGCATTCAGATTTATTACTGGTGCTAGCTCACAGATGTCCTGTATCAAAACACGTATGCTGTAAAACCACAGCCAGTGACAATGAAAGCTTTGCATTGTTAGAGACACAAGTCTTTTATTCAGTGCAAATCTCAGTAAGAATATAGGATGTCTTTTACAAAACACATTTATTTATTTTGAACTTCTGAAAGGGCTCCTCTCTGTTTTTTTCATTACTTACTTAATAATGTCACCTCTTCATAACCATAAATGCTTCAATGCTGTCAGCGCTGCAAACACTGTCATCCCAAACCAAAAATGTCACTTCTGTCCTGTGCCACCTTAATTGCTTTAAGTAGCACAGCTGCTTCTAATAGGGACAAATGGTCAACTTAATTAGGCAGATGGCAAACAATTTTGTTGCAGGGTTTGAGGCAATGAAGTCGAGCTTTTTTAAAGGCTGTGACTACCCTTTCCATTTTGTATCACAAGGCTGTTGAAGGAGTTGGAGTCCTACCTTTGTGATCCTGAGGCTACACCCACACAGCAGAGTAAGATATATGGAAGTCTCTCAGTGATGTGTCTTATCTGATCCTTCTGTGTACCCTCCTCTGTGCAACAATTGTCCCAGGGAACGCAGAAAAGGCAGGAGCTTTAGTTTGGTGTGGAAGCTGCAACGATGCACCTTCGACAAGTTATTTCAGCAGCTAAGCTTTTCAGTGTTGGGCTGGGGCTCCCTGTCCAGTATTCTGCATCCAAGGTCATTTAGGAACTTATGATTTTTTACTTTGGGGGAGAGTGCTATGAGAAAGAAATGGCTCAGTGAGTAGTGTGATGCTAGCTCCTTACTTGTTTAGGCCCTGCAATGCTTAAATGCCTTCAGCCATCTGGCCCTGCTTGACAAGTAGATGTTGAGAATTGGTCCACACAATTTCAGAAAGTGCTTGTCCCAACCATGTTTACAGCATATCTGTAAAATGTCCTTCTTATGAAGCCGAGTGTGGTAGGCCATATGGCTCTTACCTGTTAAATGGGAGAATAAATCTCAAGGAGTAGACTTGTGCTTCCGGCAGAAAAGCAGCATGATTCTTAAATTATCTTTGAGTCCTCAGAACAAGACTCTTGGCAGCACTTTATGCTGTAAGTTTAACTCAGTCTGGCTGCTCACTGTTGGGCTGGAATTTGATCCTGGAGAAGTAGCACTGGTTTGGGTCAGATTAGTGTAAATATGTCTTAGTAAATGTGTGTCTGTTCCTCTGCTTTGGAATGTGTGGTAGCTGGGTGAATTTTAATGAGGAGTGTAAAACAGCTGGACATCTAAAGCTTTTTTTTGGTGCAATCACAGACATGGCTTCTCCTTCAAGGGAACAGAAACATCTGAAGAATCTGGTTGTCTTGTAAATTACAAGCCTTGAAGTTGAGATTTCCAGTCTGCTCACATCAATCTCATGGTACTTCACAAATGCATTGCCTTGCTTTGGGATTTATTAATATAATTTCCCTGTTGTACTTTTTTTTTTTATTTCGAGACATGCAGCTAGAGACAAATTAGATGACTTGGGATACCTGTTGAATCCCTAACTAACTGAAACCATTGACAACACAGGTGTCTGTGTCTCAGCTAAGCACACTTGACCTCTGTTATAGCTGAAAGGTGTTGGATATAGCTTGCCTGATCTCTCTCCTGGGATGAATTGCACCTCGGAAGCACTTAGAAGCCTAAAATTGGTCAGATGAACCCAGGCTGTAAATGTGTTATGCTTGCATCATCATGATCAAGTAGAAAGAGCAAATCATAACGCAGTTACCAGTGGGTGCCAAGGTGCCTATAGGTAACTTTCTGAACTTCAGATTGTCACCTGCACCAGGTGAATGCCTATGTATTATATCTATAGCTATATGGCTGAAACGTCATAGAGGGGAAAGAAACCTCAGAGCTGTATTTTTCTCTACATAGGCTTGGTGTCAAAAGTGCTAGCCTTGAAGTAGAGTCAAGGAGCTGCTGTTTGCGCAGTTGTGGTGTGCCTGATGCTGTTGGAAATAGTTGTATTTGGTGATTTGCTCTGCTTCAATACAAATAAGTAAATCTGATCTGTTCTTGTTGGTTTGGGGGTGTGCTATGCTTCTATTCATATCACTAATAGCAAGATCAAAGGTGCTGATGAACGTGGCTTTGAAAGCTGATGCCAGGTTTCAGGGTCCTGCTAGGTTACAAAGCTGTAATCCCTGAGCACTCTTGCTGTGCAAAGAACTTTTGGTTCTCACAGTACTGTCATTTGACAAATTTAAGTTTATTCCAGAAACATTTAAAGCTGTCAAAAGGCCTGAGAAACATGTTGTAAAGTGTTGGTTTATCTTTAGGTCTATAATATATAGTGACAATAATTTATTAATAGGAACTGGATGAAATTTTCAAATTACCACAGCTGCTGAATAACTATGAAAATTATTGGGGGGGGGGTGGGGGAAATAATTAAAAAATTCCCCTGGAGCACTCTGTGTTGATAA
The DNA here is from genome assembly GCF_000703405.1 of Apaloderma vittatum. Classification (NCBI taxonomy): domain Eukaryota; kingdom Metazoa; phylum Chordata; class Aves; order Trogoniformes; family Trogonidae; genus Apaloderma; species Apaloderma vittatum. The sequence goes on along the minus strand of NW_009706201.1, from coordinate 65,329 downwards.
GTGTGTTACAAATCTCCCTATTCTTCTGAGCAATATGATCTTTAAAAAATGTAGTGAAAAAAATACTAAATTTTATATAGAAAAAAAATAAAGTCCACAGTCCGTAGGCTGTGCATGGAAATTATATTCAGCCACAGCTTGACCAGATCTCATTCTTGTGCTATGCTTATTGTGACATATTTAATAGCGTTTTGGCCTGTAAGACTTAGCTGGTAATTTATAAAACCTATTTCTCAATGACTATCCTGGTTTATTGAATATATATGTCCCAGACGATTGTTTTCTAGAGAAAAATTATTACCTGAGAAGCAATCATTAGTTTTTGGGTTATGTTTGCAGTAATGTTAAAAGTTGTAGTGAGGTGAAAAGCTGTTTTCAGTACTCCCTTATTTTAAACAGGCAATATATATGGGAGTAAATTACAGCTCTAGAAGAAAATATTTGCATTGAAAGTGTTTATTGCCTTTAAGAAAAGAGTTGTAGTAGGAGTAGGCAAATCAGCTGCGATGGAGCAATGGCATATACTATTTCAGACATAAATTTGAGGAACAGCCTGGTCTCTTTTGTTTTTTTTAAGTACAGAGGGACACAAGCCCTGTTTCCATTCAGAATTTTAGTTCATTTTTGTCAAGAAAAGTTAATAAAAAAAGGACATAGGAAAATGCTCTAAGAAGCTTTGGTCTCATGGTGGCTTTCGGCCAGTTGGATCAGAAAACTGCAAGAGACCTAGAGAAAGAGCTTTTGTGTAATAATTATAGCTGAGTTTCCAGACTAAATAGCTTCAGCTAACAGGTATGAACTCGTAAGTTCGGGTTAATGTCTTGTTGAATGGTAATGCAGTAGTATGTTTAAAAGACTTATATATTTAGAAATAATTATGGGAAATTTAATAAAGGTTCCTGTTGCGTATTTGTTTTTAAATAAACTCTGGGCTCATTCAGACTCCTGCAGTCTTCGTCACCCACCTGTGCCTATCCCATTTGAGAACAGTGACTCTGATGGCCCATTGGGGAAAAAAAAAGTGACTTCCACTGCTAACCTGTGTGTTCAATATGCTCTCCAGAGCCTTCTTGCAGCCTGCCTTTGTGAAATTTGTCCTCCTCTGCATTTCCTTGCTGCTTCAGGAATTTTCCCCCTTTTAGAAATCCCCTGCAAGTTGAATGTACCTTCCTGACTCAAAGTCTTTCCTGCCTTCTCCCTTCCCTACATCAGCTCTTTTGAAAACTGCATCTAGCTGTTACTTTTTCCAGCCACCCTTATAGAAGGGCATTTTATTTTGCCACCATTAGTCATTTTACAATAAGAACAGTGTTGCCCTTGTTATTTAGAACATACTTCTAATGCTAATGCAATCTATTAGTAGGTGACCTTGGAAGAAGCTTCAGGTGCTGTCAGGACTCATGGGGGACAAAGGATGCTCCATGGAGCACGGGGATGCATGCAAAGAAAGCAGCTACTGCAGTATGAAATATGGAGAACAAATTCAGAAGAAATGAGGCTTCATCATCCTGCCTAGTGAGCAGCTTGGTTTTTGTCATGTTTCACTGTTTTTAATGTCTGAAGGTAATAGATGGTTAGGGCTTGCACAGCCCCACTAGGCTATACAGTCCTTTTCAAAGATCTGTTGCATCCCCAGAATTTGTTTTTTAGGTAGAACACACAGGAGATATAAAGCTAGTCTACAGAAAAGCATTTTTGTCTTGATGCATTGATATTTTCAGTACATAATATTTTGATCTCCAAATACAAGTCCTAGAATACAGTTTTCTTGAAGTTATCTCTAAAAATAATGGGAAGTGTGTCTGCTTGTTGGTTTCCACTGAATATGATTTTTCTCATGTGTGCCAAGACTGAGTTTCTTTTGAGGAGAGGGAGTGGTGTTATTTTTTTTATTTTTTCCTAGAGGTTCTGTCCTCATCCAGCTTTTACTGAGATAGGCAAAGAAAATGTGTACAGATACCTGGGAATCAGATTTGCTAAGGCATATTAAAACAAAACCAAAGCCAGAGCAGTGCTAACTAGTAGGAAATAAGCTTCAAGACTTTAACTGTGGGTGGGGTTTTTTTTAATTTTCTGATAAAACTTTCCCACCAACACTAAGCAGAGGCATTAGGAATTATGCCTGTGACAAGTTTAAGTCTAAATAAGCCATATTCTGCTACACTTTTTGTTTGATTGTGGCAGGAAGTCTTTGTTAGGAAAGCCGAGAGTTTTACCTTATTTCTGCCAATATAAATGAAAACTAACCAGTGAGACTTTTCTCACACCTAAAACAAGCAAAACAAAAGGCTGTTCTCCTGAAGGTGCAAAAGCAGGCACTGAAAACTTCTGTTCATCTGGAGAATATGATAAGCAAGAAAGTAGGGGCAAAATATTTTGCATCTGTAGCAAGAACAGCCACTGCCACTCCTGATTTTTGTTGTCTGTTGAGTTACCATAGAAAGGCAATATTTTTATTACTGGTATCAGGAATATTTTCATCTTGAGAATCATATGAAAGAAAACAAACCACATTTTCAGATAACTGCATCCCATGTTATTTTAAGCATCTTCATCTGCTGCTCTCAATTACAATTTCATCATTTCAATTCTTTGTTGAGCATTTTAGAAGCCAGCGTTGGGGGTTTAAAATGCTCTAGGTCATATCAGCCCCTTTCCTTACAAACACCTCAGAGAAAGTAGCAATACTTTCATGGATCATTGCCATAATACATTCAGTATAAATTACTGCTGCTGAGGAGTATGGTAAAACCGATGTAGCATTTTAAATATATATCAAGTTAAGTAATGTTTCTACCTTTTTGAAGTGGGGAAAAATAGAAGCCCAGGAAGATACCTAGGAAGGCACAATCAGGACTATTGAGGACTGAATCCCATAAGCACTGAGGCAGAAGGAATGAGTAATTTTTTAATAAAAATTGAGGATACTAATAGCTAGAGTTTGGCTTGAGAATAAGGCTATTTTTCAGGAATTTATTAAGCGTTCTACACATTTATCATGGTACTCCCTGAAACACAGGTTGGCAACCACTCCTTCTAGCCCCAAATGGGTGGTTAACCATTACCATTACATCTCACTTTGGCTGAAAGCCCATAGTGGACCATATATGTTACTCCTAGCTTGTGCCTGGATAAGCTGTAGTTGCTAATATAGGTGTTCAGATGAAATACACAGAAGGCAAAGTCCTGCAATATGATGGCAGAGCTCTATCCCCATTTCTTCAGTATGGAAAATGGTTGTTGTGAGCCTGTCAATGATCTGGTCTATAGCCCTGTGTAGACAGCAGATGCCTGTTGTGCAGCAGGAGGAAGAGAGGGCAGGGAGGGGAGGCCTCCCCAGGCTGCCTTCCTCTTAGGGTTGCTGGCCTGTCAACCTTTACACCCTAGGGCTGAAGGGACCATCAGTTAATGATTTATTTACACTTATTTTAGTATGGGCCCCTTTGTTAAAAGTTCTGTTGGCTGTCTGGGCAGTTTCTCTCTCAGCTGTGCTGCTGGGAGTTAGTATTTTTATGGTAGAGGCAGGCAGTAAACCTTCAGGAGTGTTAAGACAAACTTGCTGAGTGAGCCACAGGTCAAGAAAATGAGAAATCTACAATATATAAAGACATGTGTTTCTTTGACTTGTAATCTGCAGCAGGGAAAGCAATCCTGGGGACCAAGAGTTTGTATTCAGATGGTATTCAAGCTGTCCAGATAATGTGTTAGCTGAATAAACCAGAGGGCAAAGACAGACTTTTTGAGAACTGTGTTTGGACATGAGGACCTGAGCTCAGTTTCACGGCTGCATTAGCACAAAATTAGCATGGAAATATAATTCTTGCATCTATTATTGCTAGAGTAAATTCTTCTTAGTCAGGTCTTCCCTCCCATTGCTAAGCTGCTGCTGCTTATCAACCATTCTGACGGAAGCTAGTCTAGATACAGAATCATAGAATGGTCTAAGCTGGAAGGGACCTTAGAGATCATTTTAATCCAGCCTCCCTGCTGCCAGGGATGCCACCTCTCAACTAGATCAGGCAACACATGGGGCCCAAACGGGAATCGAACCCGCAACCTTAGCATTGCTAGCACTACGCTCAACTGACTGAGTTAACCGGCATATATTCCCAATCTGGTCTGTAGTTTATATTATATCTTCAGAAAAGTATTTATCAGGTACAGAAAAGAAACTACAGCAATATTTGCTAGTGTTGTAATGTTAATTACATTATGTATGGTTTCTGCAAACCTGCCTTTTGGTCCCTGAATGATACTATTTTGCTAACAGAACACTCCAGCTACAGATGTGATTATATAGGCAGAACTACCCTTCTAATGTAAAAATAATCCTCCCTGCAACTAGCGTTCCAATGGGAAGAGTCTTCCTGCCAATGTAAACAAATCTTTGCAAAGTGATTTCTGCTGTTCTTGCCACAGTGATGAAATTTGTCTTGAGCTGGTCTATTGGAGATGAAGTTCTCCACTGTGAGATAACCCAGGGCACTAACAGAGGTGTCTGTCTCCCTTCCTCAAGGATTTGCTTCCTTATTATGCCTTTCTGCAGTCCTTTAGCTGTTTCATGTTATACTGGAGAAGAACAGTGCTGTCCTTCCATAATCAAGCTAGTAGGACAGCAATTTGTACCACCTTATCTCCTGTCTTTGCTGCTTTACTACAATCTACACATTTTACACAGGTTTGATGGCGACTTATGGGCTGACTACATATTGCATTAGACAGGACTTTATAGAAACACCAACTCAGATTTATTTATTTTCTTCCCCTCACCAGCAGAAAAAAAGTGAAGCACACATGAAGTATTCTGCAGGTCATCAGTGCTGTCTGTCACTTTGCTGCCCCAAGTAATGACTCTTTGGGCTTCTTCCTTCTTTTTGGCCCCTAGGAAAAAATAAATTTACCAGTTTCCTTCATGGCTTACTCTGATGCAGCGTCACCACTTTTAAATTTAACTACCTAATGCTTGTTTGATGGCAAAACAGTGTCTCTCCACCTTTGAGGTCAGGTGAAGGCACCCTAAATTTTGGGCACGGCTGCTAGCTCATGGGCAACAGTGCTGAGATCCAGGTTGTTATTCCTATTTACTGGCACTGAGGAGAGCAGCTACTCATAGCAGCTTTCAAAATCATGGTGTGAAGCCTTGGGTCACTGAGGTGCACATGAGTCCTGCTAGGAGTTTACCCACAGAGGACAGGTGGCCAAGCAAAGGCTTGTGCACCTCCACCTTGAAACTCATCCCCACAGAGTTCTGTCAACCCCCAAGGCGATGCTGGCTGGCAGGTGTTACGCAGTTATTTGTGCAGTTATATGCTTTGGGGTTTGTGGCAGTGGTGAGGTGGCCGAGCCCTGAGAGGACCAGCCTCTTCCTGAGCCAAGAAGCCTCTGTGGCAGCCAAATTGTCAGCCTGGTGCCACCCTGTGTTTTCACGCTGCATCAATCAATTTCTTCCTAGAGCCTAACTGACATGTAGCACAGATTTCCTGTCCTGCAATAAATCTGCCACGAAAGCGTTGCTTATGTTTGTGAAAGGCTTTTAGTCTGTGGCTGAACTGGTGCCCTAACCAGGCCAAATGTTTTTAGGCCTTCTAACATCACACTGGTGAATTTCCTTATTAATTTGCAAGTTGTGTTCTGTTTAAAAACCTTAGCAAATTTTGGTGAAATCTATGTGGTAACCCAATCCCCTCCCTCAGTACCTACATAATAAGTGCAGTTCCAGCCCATTTCTACATAAAGGTCTTTTGCTGGACCTTTTAATTCTGTTGCACACATGAGATAATGGTGTGATTTATTATAAATAAAGATTGTAAGTGAAAAATTGTTCACCTTGATAACGCTTGAGAAATTAGGCACCTTTATGAAAAACAAACAAAAAACCCATGCCAAGGTGGTGACAGTGACTTGCCAGTTAAACAGAGGTGGTGGAGAAGTCAAGGCTGATGGCTAACACTCCCCAGCAAATGACCTTTCCTGCAATTCTCACCCTTTAGCTAAGAAAAATAAAATTAAAGCACAGTGATATGTATGTTTGCAAAGATGCAGCTGTCCTACCAAGGCTTGCACAGATCCAACATTATGCACAAAAGCAGCAGAGCTGCATAGCCCTGACTTCAGTGTCAGCTCCATGTGCCAAAAACTTGCAAGAATTAGTGATGCTCCTCCCACCAGAATATGTTATTTTTGTGGCTTCTAATTTGACTCTGGATATACAGCAGTATATCCAGATGCTGCTAAAAATATGGTCCTTCATGTTCTTCTGGCAGGTTAGAGTAGTAAAGAGTATTTATAAGGTGTGTTTTTTACCTTCTAGTTAAAATGTGCCACCCCTGAAATAAAAGAGGACAAGATTTTTTACCCTGACGCTTAGTTTAGGACAATGTTGAACTTCCATCAGGCTTTGTACAGCTTGGTGAAAGCTTTCCTAAAAATAGGAATCATCTGAGTATTCCTTGCATCACAGGGCTAATGGGTGGTTGAAAACCTGACATAAGAAATAAACTATAAATATGACATTTTTGTCACAGCCCCAGTGATTTTTGGCAAAACCTCCTGTTGCTTAGTAGCTAGATAGTTTGCATGTGTTTTACTCCTGCCCTTTCAAAATTACTTGACAAAGCTGCTTATCCTCCCTGTAGGGCAAACAGATCTCTTGACACAATTCAAACTTTTTACATTGGTGGAATATATACATATACCTCTTCCTACCCAGCTGCCAGTCCATGACTGCTGAGAAGAAATCAATCTATTCAGCTAAAACTTCCTGGTAAATTCAGATCAGTCATGCTTACAGGTAGCTGGCCACTGAATCACTGCAGGATGATCATGATACAGACAGAAATGGGTTCTTTGAAGCACTCTTTCTTAAAGCTTTTGAAGGTATAGTGTCTTTATGATTGATCTCTGAAGACCTGAGTAGTGGTTTCGATTTCAGGAGATTATTTTTCTTCCAACACTTCAGAGCCTCCTTTGAATCCTGTTGCGATCCATAGTTTGAAAAAAAAAGTACTTTAAAACCAATCCCTGGTAGGCAGCTTCCACCAGAAATTACTCTGTTTAAGAAATAACTTATTGATAATAGTTTATGAGTTTTTGCATTTCCTGAAGCTTTTCCTCTGAGCAAGTTAAAACATGTAGCTTCACAATAACTAATGCACAATTTAAGTTGTTATCTTCTAAACTGTATGTAAATATGTAGAATTCAGTAACCCAGAAGGATTTAATTTTTCTTTTATCGAGATAGGACTATTGTCTGCATGAAAGATTTGTGTTGCAAACAGAAGACGATTAGATTCCTGAGGGGCACGGTTAATTTGCTGTTGTATTCATTTGTAAAACAGAAAAAAAATTATTCAGTCTTGTACACCAAAAAGGACACAGGGCCTTCATAATGGGGCAAAAAATAATAAATCTTGCAGCTTGCTAATAATGTAGTTTGTGTGCTTAAACAAGGCAATGAGGATACTTTTGCATTCAGTGTCCCTGTAACATATTAATGAACTTGGACTATATTGATATAAAACAGTCTATATACTTCTGTAGTCAAGTTCTTAAAATTATACTGACAGACTGAAGTTCTAAGAAAACATTATACTGAACATCCCACTCTGCAGTATAAGGCAGGTGATATATAATTCACTGATTAATACACTGATATTAGCAGATAAAAGAATGTATTTGAGTTCAGGTTGTTCTGAGAATTACTGTGAGATTTCTGATATCTGTCATTTCTTCATCTCACCAGATGAAAATACTTAGTACAGTATCAGATGTTTTGATTTGTTGAAATGGCTTCCTGGGTTTTGCAATAAAGTATATTAAACTTTTTTTTTTTCATGCTGTTCAAGTTTATGATGTTCTCTATTTCTTTCGTGTGACCTCTTAGAGAAAAAACCCTAAAAAATAAATACATATTTAACTGTATAACCTGTTTTTGAGTCTTGGAAGGAAAGTTAGGAAGGCGATGACAACAGTTTGTAGAAGAAAAGGAAAATTCCCAGTCCCTTACTTCACATGCAAATCTCTTTGGTATACCAGGTATACCAATACCTCTCTCTTGGAGGTTGTGAAGGTGCCTTCTAAGATATGAGTGCCACGTCTCAGACTTCTTGGCCTGGGTTTGCCCTGGTGCAGAGCGTTCAAATATATGCTACGTAAGAAATACTAAGAAATTAGACCTTGGCCCAAATTTTCAAGCAAGGACTCTAATTCACAGCAACTGTTGACAGGTTTTTTTGAGATATTTGAGCCAGCTTCTCAAGAGTGACAGACTCAACAGCTAAGTAGGAGTGGTGAAGGAGACATGTGGGTGCTCTTTGGATGACTGGCGTCCCTATCTGGTCACCCAAAAAGTGAGATGCAACACATGGTTGTAAGTGAGGACAAAAAACATACCTAAGAGTAGGTATACTGACTGTAAGTACCTACAATCCTACTGCGTTTTTTTTTTCCCTTGAATTTTTGAGATCTGTATCCCAGCCATCTTATTCTGTAGCAGCTGATGTCTGAGTTATCCAAAAGCAGAAAACTGATCGCACACTAAATTTTTGGAGTGAAATACAAACATGAATGCTTTTCCTGCTGACTTCTGTGTGGGCAGAAATATGCCTTGTATATTAACTCGGCTTTCCTCTGAGCGTTTTACTGTTTCTCTCTTCTGCCATTTTAAGTAATAACTTGTTCCAGCTTTAAATGACCATAGAGAAGATTTTTAATAGCAAATTTAAAGGTTGACTGAGACTTGGAATTTTAACTCTATGCCTTTCCATTACTTCAGCCTTGCTATTATATACAGCATAGTGTGTGTACAGAGTAAAATGCAACCTACCTAATGTTGGGTCATACTCCCAGATGAACCGTTTGGTCAGGAAGCGTACGACGAGAGCTGGAAGCACAAAAAGATTCCAGGTGAGATGCACAAGTCATCAACTCATCTGGTTTTTAAAACTTTCCCAGAAAACTTTTCTGTGTGAATGGGCATGCAGTACATCCCCTGAATTGTGAGCAGAATTCAGTGTTGTTTAATGTGGCAGTCGAGATGTTTTCACTGTTTGTGGCCCACTTGATGCTTTTGGAAGGGGGAAACAAAATGAAAACAAAACCCACTCTTTACAGCATTAATCATTTACCCATGTAACAATGCAGGACAAAGAATAGCAGGAGGTTTTCAAAGGTAGACTCTAATTGTTTTGCACTTTTCTGATTTTTTCACAATAGCCTCTACCATTAAAAAGACAAAACAACCTCATTTACTGAACAGATGACCTTTGAAAAAAAACCCCACTGTTTTTGATGTTTTAGTTTTCCCATAACCAATAGAAAAAGGGTTGGCAGTTTTTTGAACCAGGACTTTTGCAAGCTTTCAAACTAGGGGTGTTCAAAAGAATTCTTGAAAATTTGCCCTTCAGATTTTAAACCTTCTAAGGTAAGCATGTAATTGCCTAAATAGCATCCTTGTGTATTTTGGCACGCCATCCTTGCAACAATTCTACTTTTTTTGCCTACCTATTGCTGGAAGCAATCAGCTATAATATTTTAAACCAATGGTCAACAAATGCTATTAATGAATTTGTGGAAGTACAAATAAAGCTTTTAATTCTGGAGCACTGGATAGCTAGTTACCAGTTTCAGTTTATTGGCTAAGATCTTGTTACTTACGTTTTCATATTTATTTATTTTCCCTATTTCTCCATCACCTTTAAAAACAACATATATAGGCTTTGTCAGGATATTGTCTATAGCCTATATATAGACTTTGTCAGGATCTGTGTCAGAATATTGATTACGTTCTAATTTAAAATTTCTAGTGGTGTAAATGAAGCATTCACCACTGCCAACTATCCAAAATCCTTTCTGCATTTCCCAAATGGAGCTATAGGTTTGATTGCAGTGATTTCAGTTATATGAAAAGCTTTCACTGTCGTCAGTGCTACACATTTTCTTTGTTCTTCTTTCAGTTGTAGGAGGACAGTAAAAGGTGACAGCTAAACCCAGTTCTGATTCTTTTCAAAATTAAGGGCATGAGAATGCCCCACATCCCAGATCTCTGTGCCTAAGAGTGGGACATGGTAACAGTCTGAAGAATAAATATAATTAAATAAGCTTTGCTTAATCAGAACCTATTTTTTTAAATATAATCAGAACATTAATTTTGAGGATGATTTAACTATGCCTCACACTTAGGGGGGTAATAAGAAACTAATCCAAAGGAAATGAAATCACCACACAAGAAGCAATTTTAAATCAGTGTTATTTTAAGTTTCTATTTTCCTTAGGAAATCCTACTTTTTATTTTTTTTTTAGCCTTTGCAGAAATGCTGTCCTTGGCTCTCAGAGTGAATGTGGCCATTCGCAGCCAAAGTAACTTTTCAAGTCATAGTCCTAATGTGGATGTCATTATACTACAACAAGATCTGTGTGCAGCTTATTTTCCAGCCATGATGAAGTCTGCACCAGGGCTTTTTAATCCACGTTTTCTCTCAGGTGGAATAGTTTAAACATCTTGATATCTCAAAAGTTTGGTCATGACCCTTTTCTAATTACTAGTAATAGATTCTCTAATTGCTAGTAAAATACACAGTATGTTCTTTTTTATTTTCCTTTTTTTTTTTTTCTTTTCCTTTTTGCATTTTGACTGGGGAAATGATGCCAGGAAAGTTCTCCTTACATGCTTTCAGAAGACTCCTTACCATCTTTTTTAAGATTTTCAGATTTTAAAAAATGCTTTCTGCTTTCGCAGCCTTACTCTGAAGGAGAAGCAGTGCCTGAGCCTGTGCCCGGACCTGGCGTTGCTAATGAAGAGAGAGAAAAGGCAGAAGAGAGTGAGGAAACTTGTCCAGCTATTTTCATATTAAAACATGGTCTGCTTAATTAAGATAACCATGTACTTGTTGATGGAAAGTGCTGGAGAAGAGAGTCAAAGTGATGAAGGGAGCGGGAAGAAGTTCTGTTAAACATTAATGTCTGAGGTGGGTGATAGAGAGCAGCAGCTCTGAAAGAAAAGAGGAAGAAGAGATGATTTTGGAGGCAGCCCAAATGATGGAGGTGAGAAGGTGACAAGCAATAAGAAGGAAAGGTAGAACTAGACCTCTGCTGCTGAGATGAGCCTGGGAGAAGAGAGGCACAGCTAGGTACATGGTACGAAAGGGAGCAGTTGAGCACTACGGAGGTGAAGAATTAGAGATCACAGATGTGAGCTCAGGTAATGAGGGAAAAGAAAGTAGGTTGAGTTCATCTCTAGCATGGAGATGTATGCAGAAATAACAGATAATCACATGTGCAGGAGGGAGCTGAAAAAAGGAAAGGAAGAGTGGGAGGCATCAGGCCACTGGCAATTCTGCCTCGCTGGCAGTTCTCAGCAGGGAGCACAACATGCACAGGGAGTTGCTTGCTTGGGATTGCTGGTAATGAAGGATTTGAATAAGGCTGGCTCGGGCCTGGTGAAGGAAAGAAAATGCCACCTCAGTGCAACCCCAAGTGAGTGGGGAAGTGTCAGCTTCAGAGCCATGTGCCCTGTGCCAGTTTTGGGGGCATGAATTCTTGGGGCCGTGCAAAGCTGCTTTTCCTGTGGGGCTGGCTCTGCTCAGCCTCTCTGATTCTGGCCTGGCCAATTCCTCCAAAATATTCCTGCTCTCCTCCATGGCAATGGTCACAACTCATCTTACAGAGTTTTTCACTTTCCTGCATTTTTACAAGGCTGAGGATTAGCAGCTGCATCTCACAGATGGGGAATACGAGATGCTCTTGATCCAGCATCTGTCCTGTTTACAACTATTGCAAACTATATTGGATGGGAAATATCTTCACTTTTGCCTTGTTAGGGGTGCTTAGCAAGCACGCCCCGGCATCCAGCTGCATATTAAAATAATGTATATGACTTTGCTCTCTGATTTGACTGAATGTGGTCAATGAGAGGAGAGCTGGCTCATGTCACCTCCTTAGCAACTCTGCCCCTAGAGCAGGGGTATTACTGCGGAGCTGTTTTTCTTATGTTGAGCTTGCTTACTGCCAGGTTACATCATATTTTGGTAAAATAACTTTTGCCAGCAGAAGAATCCGAAGTGAGAACATCAGGAATTCACTACACTTAGAGCTGTAGTGCTGATTTCTGCCACTGGCATAAATGACGCTGCAGGCAAAGCAATTAAACTTCCTCATGTTCTCAGCAGTGCTGCAGGCAAAGAGTTGCGATGGGCATTACCTCTCGCCTTAGCAAAGGTCTGTGCACCCTGTTTGACCCATCAGCCTTATTTAGACACACTTAACTCTAAATACTAATAATGAGCCAAAAATAATACAACATGCTAAAAAAAAAATAATCCAAATGCTGGATTTTGATTTAAAAAATACTGAGGTTGAGAATGTCTAAAATGCATTAGTTTCTGATTAAATTAGATGACTAATTTCAATATTCATATTAAAATGACGATTTCTAGTGCTCATCCTCAAAGGAGATGAAATATTTTTTTTCAGGAATGATTCGGATTAATGTAGTAGGAGTGAATTTCATGGCTCTCCACTGAGGTTAGTCCAGGCTCTTCCTCAAACACTTACTGCCTGTGAAATACAAGAACTTGCAGGCTTAGAAGGAAAGAATCTCCAACAAACTGCAGCTTGGAT
>NW_009706201.1:0-52683 GCF_000703405.1 Apaloderma vittatum | reverse complement strand
TGTATTTTTTGGAGACATGACCATTACCTAAGGGAATTGATGTAATGTCCCAGCAAAGGAAGAATAGACTCATGTCTCTTTCTGCCTTCCCTTATACCCTCACTTCCAAGTCAGCTGTCTTGTCCAGGGTTTAAATTAGGGTAGAACTTGGCTCAGGACCTTCATTCACTCATGTTTAAATCTTCTGCGTTAGTCATGTTTCTTCTCCAAGAATAACTTCTATCTGTCAAATACATTTTCAGTGTAACTCCACTGAAGACAATGAAGTTATCAGGAATTAATTTTGTATATGAACTGAGATTATCAACCACATAATTAATCTGAGTCTCTTACGCAGATCTGAAAATCTCAGTCCATATCTTTTTGAACTTTTTTTTTTATTTTGGTGGTGGTGGTGTTTTGTGTCTTGCTTTAGATTTTTATTTAGATTTAGTAACATATAAATGCACTGGTTAAATTTACAATCTGCCTGCATACATATCTTCATGATTTTGTTATTGTTCCATCTAATTCAAGCTGAGATTTTGGGGGAAGAATGGAAGCAAGGTTTTATTTGAAAAACATCCCCCTTCCCCAAAAGCTACAGAGTTCAAAGTTATTCTAAGAAAAATAACAGTTCTCCACAGTGAAATAACTGTACAATGACTCTTATATGCCATGAGAATTTTCAGCTATAAAAATTGTCTGAAAGTAGTCCCATTATTTAACTTATCAACAAGTCCTTTCCTGGTGCTATGATGATGTGTCATCAGTAAACCACACTTGGCAGGAGACACCAGAGTGGTTAAAACCAGAGGTCATAATGATCAAAAGGCACTTTCACAAACCAAGTATTTCATTTTTTTTACAATGTAGATTTTTGCAAGAGAATTCATCCCCCATTCACCCTCTTAGAGGCTCCTTGTGCATTGAAATTTCAGTCCCCACAGCTGTCTTCTTCAACAGCCCTGTGTCCAGCTTTGGGAAGTAATGGCTTTGTTTAAAACCACTACCATGAGAATTTAACTGACTTCTGAAAATGCAAGTCTTTTTGGGAGGGGTGATTGGCAAAGAACATATAATACAGAGTCCTTTTCTGATCCTGATACATGATGGATGTAAATGTGCAGTTGTTACTTCTGGCTCTGCATCCATGGGCCTTTGTTTGACCCAGTTTTGACAGCATCTCCAGCAATTCACTTAGGTGGGATTGTAAGTGGTGAGTCAGACATTGAGAGCAAGATTTCTCTGCCTTCTCTCATCTCTTGGTTTGGTCGCTGTAGTCACTTCTGATGTCGACACTTAAAACACTTGTAGTAAACTAGGAGAAAAATTTAACTGAGCAAAATGAGATCAGTGGGGGAAAAGAAAGGAAAAACTGTACCGAGTATAAAAGAAGGTCTGTTTTATACCACCTTGCTGTCTCAAACTCTGTATATTTTATGCCTCTTTTAATCATCATCTTATGCAGTGAACTGTTTAGAGAAATCACTGTGTATTTTTCTGTTACAGCACAGTGAGGTTCTCCACTGACTAGTAAAAATAAAAGCAAGTATATATACTTTTTAATATCCTGTATAACAGTGTGTATATATATACTGTGTAACAGTGTATATGTACACATATATATATATACACACACTGTATAACAGTATGTATATGTACACATATTGTATCATAGGAAATACAGACTAGGACTGAACAGCTATGTGATGAGAAATGTGTTGCTCTTGCCTTTCAAGAGATTACGTTGCTTAGTGTAATGTAAGCTTTTTTCAGTTCTTTTCAGTAAGCAATGATGTGGGCTTCAGTTCTGAGAACCCAAATTTGAACATCAAAAATGGCTCAAACGTAATTTTGTTCTTGTGAGGCATAAAGGGATTGGAATCCTTATCTCAGATCTCTGTCTTAATCCTCACAGCAGGATCCCGGACCAAACCAACATCTCATGTTCAAGTACTTTGAAAACAGTAATATACTTCCAAAAGTAAAAATTAAGCACTGTATACTGGATTTCTCTTTATACTAAGTACTATTTCATACATTGAATGTACATGTAGCAGGACTTCAAAGACTGTTTCAGACACTAATTCAGTAGGCTGTTCTATTAGACATCAATAACTGACCTTCTTTTGAAAAATTGTTTGGAAGAATTATGCTGCCGTGGAAAAGAGAGAGAAGGAGACCATATTGCAGTTTAACTGTGGTTTTTAGCAGTCTTCATCAGGATATTCATCCTTTGGCCCTAACCAAATATCAAATTACCTAGTGTCTTGTTTCTAAAATCACTGTCACTTTTCAGTTTCTATTATAAAGTTTTGGGTAGTATTTCTTTTGTTGGTGGCAATTTCAGTTTATCTCAGAAGTAACTGCATTTTACTGCTGTGAGAAGTACCTGATTTTAGGAACATTTGAGTGGAAAGAGTCTAGAGAAAAGTAACTTGCTTCAAGGAGCTCATCTGAAACTCAGGCAGTCCATAGCATGGCTTATTTAATAATCCCAACTGTCTTAATAGCAGACTTGAAAGAAGCACTGCAGCATATTACTTTGAAAGCGCTTTTAAATTGCAAGGAACGAAGTAAAAAATAAGTTGTGCTTTTATCAGAGCATGCACAGTAGTTTATTTCTGCCGCCACTAAAAATTAACATAAAATTCATTGACTTCAGTGCAATAAAACTGGTGCTTTTAGGTGCTCACACAATGGAAAGCTGAGCCATCCACTTCTTAACTTGTACAAGGGTAACTGTGTATGTTCACACTTAATTCCAGGGTAGCTGTTTCCCTAGTGCTCTGCTCCCTGCGTGGTTCTGCTCTCTTGGTCACCAAATATACCACGTGTGGGCTGCCCCATGTGTGTGTCCAGACATGGGGTCTTGTGGATGCTTCAGCTCTTCTGCCACATTTTGCTATGCCCAGCCCTGCTTTTGTAGGCTTGCAGCTTTCACACATATCGAGTCCGATGTTAGGGAATTCTCTTTACTTCCCTTCACTGGCAGAGACATCTGGCCCCCAGCTTAGAGGCAAAATGCGCCACTAATTAGATACTGGGGAGAAAGCAATCCCGGCACAGGTGTGATAGAGGAATGAAAACCACTTTCCCTATGCAGTCCTGAATATGAAAATTACAGGAGTAATTTGTCAAAAATTTTGATTATAACCACATCCTTGTCTTAACAGCAGGAAGTGTTTCTTGTCTTGCTTCTGGTGTGGTAATTTCACAATAAAAGAATCTAGCTGTATATTCATCTGGAATAGTCCACTGTGAATTTCACAAAATGCACAGCATAGTAGTCAGTTATCCCATAGACACCGAACAGTGGGACTTTTGTAGTAAGGTTCTACCCATTGTCTTCAGTGCTGGAGGCAATTTTTTATATTTGTACAACAGTTGCTGCATGTGGAATACAAGCCAGAGACTTAATTTATATTACGTTATCCTGTTCCATAATATATTGTTCCAACATAAGGTTGTTTATTTCACGGGTCTCCTCTTCTACGAAAGATAAATGATCGGACTGGTGTGTCTAATGGTTTTGATCATTTTAGGAACACAGTGTGTAGTATCCACACTTCTCCCATTTCTCCTCTCTTGACTTCATTGTATAACTTGTTATGTCGACCCTTTAGTGAAGACTAAACTTTCTGGTGTGCTATTACTAACACACATGGTTTTCCAAAACATAGTTAATGGTAACACCTCCAGATGTTTGCGTGTCTGAGACAGAGTGTATTTGTGATGAGGCTATAGAACAAGTCTTATAAATGAAATCACACAATCTAAATGACTGACTCGGGTAAGATCTGAATTTGTATGCTCTTCTGAAAGACACTGGGCAAAGCAGAATAGGAATCTCGGTGTAAAACTTTTACATAGATCCCACGCCTCATCTAAAGGTGAAAAATAAAGAAGTTTTATTTATTTGAGAAAAAGATAAAATACAAAGAAAATACTTTCAGAAGAAAGAAGAGGTGGAAAGCTTTTTCTTTAAAAATCTGGTACATCTTTAAGACAATAAGAAGATGAAAAAAAATTTCAGGGAACTGTAGCTTTTTTGTATTTTCTTTCCCCTTATATTTCTCCCAGTGTTGACTTTAGAAAGCAACCTACTCTCTCCTTTTGGTCAAACTAGTTTGTCATCTATAAGGAAAAAGAAAGAAAGGAAATAGAGGAGGGAATTCTGTAATACTTTAGATGGCAGGATGATCTTCTGGTTGTTGTCAAAGCATTTTTGTATGAATGAAATTTTGTTGGAAAATGTATTTGGAAGAGAAAGGCCATTTTTTGGAAGAAGCTAGTTTCTTAGATTTCTCTTTGAAAAGAAATGTCTGAATACCATTTGTTTTCAAAGGACCTGTAATTTGGGAAATCCAGAATTAAAACAAACAAACCAGTCCAACCTCTCTATCCTCCTTTTTGTTCTTTTATTCGCTGTAGTGTTATTTTGTATTGCACTAGAGAAGTGTGTGGGACTAAATGGTGGGGGTTTTTTAACCAGATGCTGCAATTACAGGGAGATGGCAGAGACGCACTTTCTTGGCTGTAGCATCCACCAGCTACTCAGCTCCAGCTGATCTGTATATACCAAAAGGGTTCAAAATTGATTCCTCTTTTTTCTCTGCTAGCGTTGAGCCTGGCTCAAGGTGTAGGCAATGTAAGTTCCTTGAGTGGTACTCCTGAAAATATGGGCTTTCCAGCTGTTTTGGACATGCCCTGAGTAGCTCCTAGGACAGTGTGGAGCTGCTGTGTCATCCCTTGCCAGCACAAAGGGAGGAAACTCCATGAGCACAGAAGGAGGGCATGGCCAGTGTAGGAGCGGGGATTTTTGTTGCTGTTCTGTTGTTTGGGATTTCTTTTTTAATTATTATTAGTTGTTTTGGTTTGGCTTAGGTTGTTTTTTTTTTTTATTTGGTTGGCAGTTTTTTAAGGCTCTTTTTCAGCTCTAGATCTGATTCCTGCTCCCTCTCCCTTCCCACGCTCAGAAGCCCAGAGACAAAGAGGAGGAACTGAAAGAAAGGGGGTCGAGAAGTTGCTTTTTTAGAGAAGGTCCATGTGTCCTGTGAGAGCCGTGGACTCTTTTAGCAGGGCGTAGGTGAGGAAGCATCCTCTCATGCCCAAAGGAGGTGAAGAAATTAGTCCAACAAAGTGAAAAGCCTGTTATGTGTGAATCCTTGGCCAGGCTAAGGGCTGGTCTACAAGGTCCGGCTGTTCTGTGAGTGCATCCTGGCTGCCAGCAGCAACCTAGCTATATAAATCCTTACCCCTGCCTAAGGAAGAGGCTGCTGGTAGGGAGCCCTGGAAACCTATTTGCCTCATTCTGGCATTAGTGCTTGATAGTTTGGGGGGCTGGCTGGTGTTTCATCATCTTACTAACTGCTGTTCCTGCCAGGAGTAAAGACATTTTGTTTCACATGGTATGTCCTGGTCTGACAAGCCCATTCTGGAAAGGCGCAACATATCCTGCTCCTGCTAGACTGAAGACGTAGTGTAACTCTAAATGTTTAAAAATAGGGTTTTATCAGGTCCTCCTGAGTCAGCCTGAATGAGAAGGCAGTTAGCATACTGTGAGCAAGGCCACTGGCATTAATGCTGGATCACTGCCTGTACTTGTAACCTTCACGATGGCAAAAAGTACCTTCGTGAAAGTGCCTTGCTGTGCTACTGTTATCACTAAGTCTGCATACGTCAGCACAAACGATAACTAGAAATGGCATAAAGTGTACCTTCTCCCACTTGCCTCAGAAACCCAGTGATGTAAAGGGATGCAGAGCTCCCTATTTCATTTCGGTTGACGGCACTGGCTGTTTCTGTGTGATCAGAGTCTGACTGCACCATCCATCACTGCTCTCAGCCTGACTGTAATAATTTTCTTGGCTTATTTTAAGTCTGTATCTACTTTATCAGATGAGACTACAGCTCACATCAAATGAAAAACAAGCTGTTCCTGGCTTTTTCTGTGATATACTTCATTTCTTGCACATGCACTCCCCAGCTTTCTGGGTTTGGCTCCATGGAAACGTCAGATAACCTGGAAAAACTTTGTATTGTGATTATGATCCAGCTGGAGTAGGATATATGGGAAAATCTTGGAAAATTGTATGCCCTATACGATTTCCATCCTTCTTTGACACAAGAGCTTAGGTGAACACTAGAGTTTCCTATTAGCCCTATTGATTTGTGAGACAATTCAGTCAATAGATGCATTCCTGTAAGGTGCCTGTGTCACAGGGAAATGAAGAATTAAGGCAACAAAATACATTGAGAACTCACTCTTGGATTTTTCATCATCCTCTTTTTTTATAAGCCTGATGACATAAGCACTGATAAATGTTACAACTTTTTAATACAGTACACAATGCAACGTTTATGGGAACCCATTCTTTTCAAATTGTCCTATTAGTTGATTTTGCATTGCAGCTCCTTGGCTACCTGAAATTTTAAAGGCAGAGGATAAGGAATTGCTTTCTTTCTGATGGGCTCATTGCCAAGTACCTGAACTAAACACCTGGAGAAGTTCCCAGAAGAATGAATGGAGAAAGGCATGTGAGAACAGTTATATCAGACATTGACACAAACCTCAGTGGTTTTTGGGCTTGTGTGACTGCTTACTAGCAACATAGTGTATAATATTCCAACTGCCTCTAGCATTTCATGGAAAGTGGTGGCAAATGTCCTCACAGCTGTTCTCATGTTTTATCTATCTATCCATTTATTTATTTAGCCCTCCCTCCTTTTCTGTGTGTTGTTAAAGACATCTGCTCCTGTTACTTGCTTACCACCTGGAATCTTGAACTTTTGTTTGTGCCAGCAGATTTTTTTTTCGGAGCAAACAGCTTTGCCATTACACATGGAGAATTAAAAGACACAGCAGCAGGAGCAGAGAAGCCCTTTAAGAGACAAAGGTATCATTTTCACGGTTGGGTTTACAATGCCAAGGAACAAGAAAAGTGAATGGTAGAAAGGCTATAATTGACAATTGAAGTAAAATGCAAATTAAATGCTACAGACCACATACTTCTTTCTCACAGTACAAAGAAGTATGTTGCAAAGTGGAGATATGATTAGCTGAAGAAGAAAGCTCAGTCTGAATAACGGTTTTCTAACATGCTGTAGAGATTCTCATTTCTAGAGGAAAAAAAAAATTACCCCAAAGGAGATGGGGACTGGTAGCTACCTGATGCTGTCTAACAGCATCACCTCTCTTCTTTTGTGGAGCAGGCTAGAAAAGCAAGTGTGGGTGGAAAGCAACTTTCCACAAATCACTAATGACCAAAGCCTGTTTAAATCTGAAGTCTAATTGGTGATAAGCTGGAACACAGGAGGTTCCACAAAATATATTAAGAACAACTTTTTCACTGTGAGGGTGACAGAGCACTGGCACACGCTGCCCAGGGAGGTTGTGGAGCCTCCTTCTTTGGGGACCTTCAAAACCCGCCTGGACATGTTCCTGTGTGACCTACTGTAGGTGATCCTGCTCTGGCAGGGGGGCTGGACTAGATGATCTTTTGAGGTCCCTTCCAACCCCTAACATTCTGTGATCTTCCTGATCTCATATCACTGCTCATCCTATAAAACTGCTGCCAGTAGGAAGATCAATTCATCCCAGAACCTAGAAGTAGTAGTTTCCTATCAGAAGTATGGCATGGCATGGCATAGCAAAGAGTATACACTGCTAAGTAGTCCAGCCAGTATACTACAGTGTGGTGTGCTTGGTTCTCAGCACTAGTGAGAGCATTAAATGAATTTAAACTAATTAATTGTTTTGATAAACAACTATGAACTCCTATCTCTGGCTGCAACCACAGTTTTATGAGCACTCATTTGGTGCCTATAATAATGTAGGGGTTATTATTAGCTTTCTGCTTGGAATTTGAACACACAATCCTGGGAACTGTTCAGAGTGAGCTTTAAAATTATGTGTGTGTGTGTGGCAAGGGGAAAGCATGATCTAAATTTAAATGGTGAATTTCTGCTTTTATTTTCAATGCTTAGGGGCATGCAGCTAATAAACATCACGTGTCTTCAAACAAAATAACAGACACAGTAGCAGATAACGGATGTTGTAAAACCTCTGACTTATCTCAAGTTTGCAACTGGGAGGATTAACATAGCTTAGTTTATGATGTTCATCACAGCCGCCCGTAGATTTGACCTTGCCTCCGCGGAGTGCAACAGCTACAGGGAGTGCTCTTCTGGCCTCTAATTAGCTACCTTAGTTAAAAGTCTGTATTAAGAGGAGTCTCTGCTATGTTTAGTCATGCTGAATAATGAGTTACACCTCCAAAATGTGAGGTGCTATCTGTGTGAGATTCTCTTGTTCATAGAAATTACACAGATAGCAAAGATAGCAAGTGGTATATTCCGGACTCGTCCAGTCATTATCTCGTTCAGTGGTTTATCCAGTTTGAAGTGACTTTAGTGATGGGATTTTCTTCATTCCTTCTACATGAGGTTGCAAACACCAAGTTCCTGTTTGTTCTAGGGGAATTTTAAAGATCCCATGGCAGTTTTGCAAATGTATTCTGTCATCTTTTCCTGCTAGGATCCTCTCCTCTATCCTGAAGGTCAGTAAGTACTCACATCATAATGGGTAACAGTGTCAGGGGCTCACAGATTCTTCAGGACTGAGGAAGTTTGCAATTATGATGATTTTAGCTTCTGTTATTTTCTCAGGCCAGCATGATAAACCTCTCATCGCTGAGTTTTATTTTAATGCTTCTTTTTTAAGAACACTTCCTCAGTTTCACCCCGCGATCCTTATAGAGTGAGCAGAGAGAATATAAACAATTCCACTTTCTCTGCCAGCATTTGAATAGAATAATACACATTTACTTTTCCTGTTACTGTCCTGCAGAGTGCCATATACTGATTGCAGCAATCTGCATTTGCTTAGCCATGCACGATGACATCATGTGAGCCATGAGGAAACACAGCCCTGGGAATCTACAATTTGACAAGTACGATAACCTCCAATTGCTCATAATGAAAGCTGATGCAGTGGCAAGGGAGCCAGTCTGAGTTGTGGTTTACATTCCTTGCTTCGCCATGGTTTCTGTTTGGCTTTGCCCAGAATAATGGGTGCTTACATTTTCAAAGTTATTAGTGTGCCTGGCAGGGCAGAGAGGTAGCCAGCACGGTGCCAAATAGCATATAAATCGTGGTGGTCTATAAGGATGCCCTTCCCCAGTGTTCTCCCATCTGTCTCTCTGCACTAAGTCTCTTGCTATCACTCCCCAGTCTGTAGCTCTCCTGGTTCGCACACCCAGCTGTGCTGATTCATGGGTTTGTTGGGATGAGCTTTATGTGGAATTAATCAAATTATCCTGATTCAAAAGATGCTTCTTCTCCCAAGACTGTTTTTTCTGGGCGAGGGGTTTAGTTAACCTTGATTATTCCACTGATCCTGAAAAAGGCATGTAACCTCCAGCAGCCTAAGTAGCCAAACCTGAGAGCAGGAGGTGGCCTTGTAGGAAAGGTGGGGAATGTTTAAATGAGCTTTGTTGCTGAAGAAAAAACACTCTACACCTGGTGATTTCATTTACACCAAGGCATTCCTAGGAATTTATTTTGCAACCTACTTTCCTCTTTCAGCCTCCGAGCAGCTTTTTAAAAATTTGTCTTTAGGTTCTCTGCATATTCCTCAGTTTCAGCTGAGACCTACGTGTAATGGTATTGTTGCTCAGATTATCACTGCAGATAGGCTGATGCCGAAAAAGCAGAAGTGCTTTTGAAGTATAAACAGTACTTTTTACTTGGATGCTGAAACAATGCTTTTACAGAT
The DNA here is from genome assembly GCF_000703405.1 of Apaloderma vittatum. Lineage (NCBI taxonomy): Eukaryota > Metazoa > Chordata > Aves > Trogoniformes > Trogonidae > Apaloderma > Apaloderma vittatum. The sequence continues at coordinate 42,923 of NW_009706201.1, read as the reverse complement.
GGACTTTTAGGGAAAGCATTCGTTTTATTTTATTGTTTGCTAGAAGTTGCATTTGTAATGAACTGTCTACAGACAGCAAGAATAGGAGCTGTCAGTTCCTTAGAGTTTTTTAAAAAAGGAGGCAAATTTAGCCTGCATTTTTAACTTCCTTGATGCACCCTGACATAGCCTTCCCAGGAAATAAAGATGAGTCTTGTGGTCTGATAAATGACTCTGCTGCAAGGCAAGATGAACTCTTCAGCTCCAGCTGAGTTCAGCCAAAGCTGAGAGTTTTGCTCATCTTTCTCTCTGGAGCAAGGGTTATTTTTAAAGTAGACATCCTCTTTTTTATATTTTTCTTTTGTTTTACATAGAAGAAAAGACATGGTCTTTAAGGTTCACTTACAGATACTGCCTGCCCTGTGGGCTTGCTTTTTAGACAGCAGAGCACCTAGGAAGGCCGTGGCATCTCCTGCTCATCCACCTGGGGCAGATGTGATGGAGTCCCAGTGACATTGAGACCCAGGGGGGAAATAAAAGCCAGTGATACTGCTTCTGCTCCTCAGCACCACTTCTCTGTCACGCTCCTGTTCCAGGCAAGTTTAGCTCTATTCTGCTCTACTTGTGCTGGAGGATGAGCAGCCAAGGCAGCGATTCCTGCTCTCCCCACTGTCATCATCGAGGTCAGAGCTGGAAGAGGAATTGTGTTATTCCTCCCCTCCCATTGTTCAGGATTTAGCCCCCCACCTCAAAGTACATAAGCATCAAGAAGAGATTAGTAATTCACTACTCTAAAGGAATGAGCACAGTTGGGTTAGAAGAGAGGTGTACATTATTCTCTCATTTCAATTAGATAAAGTACAACATTTAAAGGTATGGCACGCATCGATACAGGAGATAAGAAGGCCAGGACTGTGTGTTTGGGAAAGCAGAGAAGCAGCAGGGTCATTGCAACCTATTGTCAGATAAGCCGCTGTGACAGAAAGCACTGGCCAGAAAAAAAATGAAAACATTCCTGGAAATAAAGCTGACAATGAAAAGGCAGAAAACCCACATGCCACTGAATTTTTTCCTAGAGGGACATGCATCCGGGGGCTATTTTCGATTGGGCTGTTAAATTGTTCAACAGCTGGGAAGTGTCCTACCGTTGCTCAACATTGCAATATATTTCTGGGATAACTTTTGTGCTGAATTTTTCCTTCCTTGAATGGAGCCTGAGGCACAACCCACTGAAGTCAGCAACAGCTTTGCCTTTCTTTTTGTAGGGTGAAGCTCATGCCCCCAGGGAGTTGTTTAGGTGGGATGTGATAAGTAATGTTTTCAAATTGATACCAGCAGCAGCCCCACCCCTACAAGAAAGAAGTTAAGACAAATCCTTGTGCCTGCAATTGCTGGGAACAAGGAGGCTTTGGCTAAATTTCTGCATCATAGTCTCCTAAAGAGATCTCTCTGATAATCTTCTGTGTGAGGGTTATTGCAAATATTTCACTTGTTTTTCAACCATTTCCTTTGCAATTCATGGCTCTGAAAAGCTTGCTGTGCCTGGAAAAATCATCTTGCATATAAATTAAAGTGCAGTTGCTATGTCTCAACAGCTCTTACATGGTACTTTTCTCATGAAACTTGGTTAAACCAAATCAACTTCAAAAATCATTGGGAAGGGCATCATTAGGCCAAAATCTGATGGTTTGGTCAGTGAAATTCTTGAAAACTGTCTAGCTACATTTTCTTCCTGTTCTTTAATTGCTCACCTGCTTGCCTTGGCCTTCCACAACTGCCAAATAGTGCCAGCGGGGAGCTCTGTAGCTGCTCACCAGCTACTGCTGGGGAGGACTTGGCACTTACTGTAGAGTGTATTGGCAGAGTTAGTCCCTGTCTGTACTTTACAAGCGCCGAATTTCAAAGGCATCACTCAAAGTCCTCACCTGTCTCTTCAGGTCAACCTCACTATGCCAAAGGCCTCATCTATTTATTCCAGTAGATCTTTCTTCAAGCTACACTAATTACTAAAGTAAAGCATGTAGCCTAAAAGAGGAGGAAAACAGTATCCCACAAATGTCCATAAACACACAGCTAATGAAACGTGGACAATAACTGCTATGTAGGATCAGATTCTGGCTGTGGCTACATCACCGTCTTGCTCCACCAGATTGGAACTGGCTTCCCACTAGCCATGACCAGAGTGCCCAACGAACGGCAGATGGACACGCTGTAAATCACAACAGGTGACTAATGAATAGAGAGATATCACAGAGTTGTGTGCCAAAGGGGTCATGGTAAAAACACTGGTTTAGGACAATCATAGGCTTGAGGAGCTGGGGAAAGGGTAGTTAAATTTATATAAGGGAAGTAAAGGAAGTACGTAGAGAAAACCAAGTATCTTTACAGCTATCATTGCCCTTGCTGGTAGAGATTTGACTGGAACTTTTTTTGATGAAAATGTTGCCATTTTAGGCTATTGTCCTGCTAATACCTCCCCCCCATCTTCAGAAAGAAATCCTGAATCATTTCAAATTTAGAAAAAATTCCATGGCAGTTTCCCCCATCCTTCTGCTTGATCACTCTATCTTTCTTTTCCTGCCCTTTTAGGATGGATTTTTTATTTTTTTTCACTAGAAGGATCTTAAAGACAACAAAATATAGTAATGTTTCTGTTAACTATGATTTGAATTAGTTCTTAGTAGTATCATTCCTGTATCCTGTCTTTCCCCTTACTCATCCAAATAGCATCAGACACATTTCCCACCAGTCTTCAGATTTCAGTATTTGTGTGAGTCTTGATTCTTACATATAGGCATGTAAGTTGTGATCCACCCACACAGAGGACAAATCTATGATTTAAGCTGAATTAAATTCACTTTAATTCTATTTGAAAAGATTAAGCAGTAGATAAACTTTCTTCTGCTTCCCTCCAGTAGGACTTGGCTTGCTGCAAGCATGTGGTTTTTTCCTCCTTTGATCAGGAAAACAGCAAATATCATTAAAAAGGGGTTATTGAATAACTAGTCACTCCATAGGCTTGGTGCATGGCTGCACAGCTGATGGCGCATGGGTCTTTTCCACCTAGTCCTGGCACAACAATTTTTCAACTGCTCAATAAGATCATAAAGTATATTTGTCTCCAAAAGCCCAATCTGAGCAAATTCCTATAATATCATTTGGTCTATGGTTGTAAAATTTTCAGTGACCCTAACTTCAAAGACTGGGAAATCGGTAAAAGGCATTGGAAAGATTTCTCAGTCACTTCCATGAGGTTAGATTTTTTTTTTTTCAAAGGTCCAGATCAGCCTCTGTTGAAAGTTCTCATTTACCATAAGCATAAGTATATTTAAGCTCTTAAGATGCAAATAGGGACCTAATCAGATTTCCAGAAGCACCAAGTTTCTGCACTTATTTTCAGCTCTAGGGACATATTTATTTTAAAAATGTTGTTCCTCAGTCCCTGTTTACAACTTGCATTTTCTGTAATTTTCATTAAATCCAAGAAGAGGTACAGTCCCTACTTGCTTTGCTCTTTTTGCTCTTTTTTGCTCTTTTTGCTCTTTGCTTTTTGCTCTTATGCCAGTTTAGACTTTCATTATAGATTATATCAGCAGTATATCTAATTATTCCTATAGCTTCTATTTTAAAATAATTTCAAGTTTTGTTTCATTAATAGGGAACTGGATCAACAATACTATGGTATACTGGAAAGCAAAATAGAGGTGAAAAACCACATACACAAATTAGGAGTAAGCAAAAAAGTTAAAGAGTTTTTTTGTTTCCTCAGAGGTAATCGTGCTAACAGTGTTTTTCTGCAAGTCAAAGGAGTATATTTTTCAGCTGCAAATTCTACCAATAGTACATAAATAAAGACAAGAGAGGCAATTCAGAGGCTTAGCTGAGAAATCGTTAGGAATGATCTCAAATTATTTTCAGTTGGATGATTCAAATGATTTTGCATTAGGCTCATAAACCTAAATACATCAGTGCCCAAGCACCCATCTTATTAACAGATGTAAAATATATAGTTGCTCACTTCTACAATCAGCAAAACACAAGAAAACCTGGAGGCTTAGGCTAAGATCTAAGATGTTCTAGGGATCTATTAGCAACAGCTGGCTTTAGCCTTGCAAAACTAATTTCTCCAAGATTTTTTTCTAGTAGATATCTTAGGCTCTTGCATTGGATTACAATCTGGAGGAGCCTGTCTCTACCCCTTGGGTAGAGTGTCAAGGACACTTGGGTTCCTTGAGTATGCAGGGTCATTCTGGCATACTTTAGTAAGGTTAGGGACAGCCCAAGGCTCTCTGTGAGAAAGCAGAGAGTCTGCAGTATTTATAGTGAACTGTTAAGAAAACTCAACTGCTTCTTTGAGTAAGAGAGAAACAAGGGGCCAAAACAATCAGCACCTGCCGACCAGGTTTCACTTCTATTTGTACTGCAGAGTGTGTAGCTGATTAGCCTAAATAAAAGCCAACTTCAGGCTAGACCCATTTGATCCAAGTAAAAAGTAGTCTGGGGTTTTGTGTGTGTTAATAGAAAAGGGCTGCACAGACCAGAGGCAATTTGCTGTGAGCAGGATGAAGCGAAAGGAAGAAGCAAGAAATATCAGTAGATCCCCAGTGGAATGGACAGCAAACACTGACACAGACAAATTGCATCCACAGTTCAAGCAAAGTGACATGCCAGAAAAAGCAAAGAAGCCCAACAGAGATGCAAGATTCACATTTCTTTAGAATTTCCATTTTGCCATTTAAGTCCATATATAAAGTAAATAGATAGGGAGAGAGAGGAGTGACCATCTAGCACTGGCAGCAGGCTCTAGAGCCTAGGTCTTCATGTACACCAAACAAACCCTAAGTTACCCTCAGGGTCGCTCTTACACACGGCTATCTCTGACATACAGATAAAAGCAGAGCAGAGTCACTTGCACATGTAATAAAGGCAACCTCCTGGCCACACTGCCTCTCCTTCCATTCTAGCCATGGTGTTAAGCACTAGTTTTGACAAAATGAGTTAGAATAGAGGTCTCTGGTCCAGAGCAGTGGAGGATCCCCATTTCTCTGGATATCTTTCCTTTCTTTTGCCAGCTGGATGGCAGGCTACTGTCAACACAAAATCAACACAGAAACGCATACGCCACGTAATTAGATGAAGCGCAGGGATTCTAGCTCACTTTGCACGGTATCTCTGCTTTGTACTCAATCATAACAGCCTGGTGAGCAGATCTGTTGCAGTTTAATTAGAGCGTCTGGGTCCACCTCCTGTTCCTCTGTAATAACATTAGTCAGAAGTGAACTGTCTGGTTCCTGCCTCTCCTAGGCTAACACAAGCTGCTGATGTGGAGCTGGCCAGATTGGTTAATTGCACCCCTGACTTTTAAAGGTCAAGTTTTACAGAATCTAATAACATTCACAAGATTTCCAAAACAAGGCAGATTGGAAAGAAGAGCCTGAATCCCTCCCATGAGATGCTGCCTGTTGAGCTGCAGGACAAACCAACCACCGCTGCAGCATCCCCCAGCACAGTAGGTGGCCAGCCCAACCAGCAAAGCCACAGCCTAATCGTAAAGGGCACCTTCAAGGGAAGCTTCCCCTTGGGTTTTAAGCAGCTGGCACTGTGCAAGGTTGCACTACCTTCTGGGGGTGTGCACTTCAGGAGAGAGGACAGAGTAAAGGAAAAGTGTATCTGAAAGGAAGCTGTAAGAACAAGTCACTAGTCAGCTGATTTGTCCTTAAGGGGCTGTATCATACTCTGGAAATCCTTCATCTTTGGCTTATCCTAATAGGAAAGATCAATGGTTGCTCAAACAGTATTAGTTGAAGCATCAAAATGGCTAAACCTGAAAACTGGCTCAAAGAGAATGTTTCAGTAAAGGATGCATGTCCTCAGTTTCATGCATGATCCAACTGTCCCAGTGAGGAAGGGAGTGGATCTGCTGAGGGAGAGCTAACTGAGATCTACAGCTTGTATGGCTTGTTCATCAAAGCTAGTAACTTCTGTATTTGAAAAGTAAATTCTCTTCTGTTTTAACCTCCTTCACAAGAGACAAAACCCAGCAATCTGCATCTTAAGAACCTCTCCCTTGGCAGAGGAGAGGAGGCAGCTGAGGGCAACTGCTGCCCTTTTCGCCGGACAGGGAGATCCTCAGCTGGGGCACTCCTTCCTTCCCCAAATAGATCCTTTCTCTCCTCAGGCAAACACCTGAATGAAATCTTCACCCACTCACCGTGTTCCTAATTCAGCCTCCCCTGAACTAGGTGGTCTTCACTGCAATAGTCACAGAACGGGGAAAGATTTGAGAGATCGAAAAGGAGCTCTTGTTTTGCTGCTTCCAGAGGAAGAGGAGTCAATCTATTTAATTACAGCCGGGACTTCCACTTCTCTTCTTGGCAGACAGCCTTGTTTAAAATCTTCCATTTGCCAATCCACAACTGAATTTATATAAAATGAGTAGATAGCTTTTTTTTTTTTCCTTTCTGTGGTTGACAGTTTTCTAATGTTGTTTTGGAAGTAAAAAATTTAAACAATTACTTTTATCCTTTCTTTGCTTTATCCTTTTTCACTCCTTCTTATTGTGCTTTTAAGGGCTTTTCCCTTTGAAATTTAGCCTGTTTTTTTTGCATGTGCTCATTTTCAACTGGCTTACTTTTAGATGATATTCAACTGAACATGGAGTTTGGAGAAGGAGATGTTTACAAACTGATATTAAAATGTTCTGCTTGTTTGTACAAAACAGTAATTGAATAAACACTACTTATTAGTTTACTTGCATATTTCCTTTGCATTCTTTTTCTTGGTTTCCACAAACAATGTGAGGCTGTTTGTTCTATAATTGATAGCATTTAGAATATTCTAAAAATATAAAATAAACTTTCAGTGTGCCTTTTTATAAAAGCACATTTTTGCAAGAATAAGACTTAGGGAGTAGGTTTAGGTTTTCACAGTATTGCTGCCTTCCTGATTATTCATATCCTTTAAATTATTTGCTTACATTTACCCACTGAGCTCCTGTCCTTTTTTGTTGCTTATTCTCCCGTTTCATCCACTATACCCATTTTGCCTAAAGCATGCCATAAAATTAATAAAAGAAAGTCTAGCATAGATGTATTTGTTTAGGTACTAAAACAGAATTTTTTTTTACACATTCTTTCAACATTGATATGAAATTTCATTCACAAAAGTCAAGTACATCCTGCTGTTCTTTACAATCATATAATGATACAACTTCTGATTTGATTGTAATTCAGTGCAGCCTTTTGGCGTTATTCTTTTCCAAATTTTTCACTTAGACCATCTATTACCTTCCTTCAGCTACTACCTTGATTCTATATGAGCTAAATTTTGGGTTCCTAAATCATGTGTATGTAATCTGACAGCCTTCAAAATATTTTGCCAGTCCTGCCAATTTACTGCTGATAAGCTGTTGATGTTTCCTGTTTCCTAGTTAATGCTTCCCAGCTACACACTTGTATGTGGCTTCTATGTGATGTTTTGAGTTATAAAAACAAGTTAATATAAATATTTTGTATTAGCTTTTACATAATTTTGTTTTCACCCACAGTTCTGCAAGATGACTTATTCACTAGAAGAACATATTTTACTGCTTTACGGTAAATACAAGGTACATGGATATGGCATAACTTGCTGAAAGCCACCCTGCAGTGCTGACATAGAAAGAAATCTCCAGTTCTACATTCTGTCAGGTAATACTACTATGTGACTTTTTTCCTGTGTAGGCTGAAATTTTTCTCTAAAGTTAAGACTTGATTGCTTTTTTATTTTTCATAAAGTATATTACATTTACTATGTGTAATTCTATGAGGAACAACTGTGCTCAAATTTACTTTGAGTATCATTTTGATTTCATCCAAATTAATCTGCTTCTGTTACTTGAAATTTCTTTGTAAACTGAAAGTAGTCAGCAATTCTTCTGAAGCTTGAAATAGTTAACTTACTTTTTCCTTTATATTTTTCATGTGTTTCTGTTCTTGTCAGTTTTGAACGAGACCAGGAGAAAAAAATACTGAACTTTTGTCACAGAAGGTTCTTTTAAAATTCTGATATTACTTGAGCAACGTAAGATAGGTGACAACAAAGCATCAAGATGTTTCTGCATACGCAACCACAGTCCTAAGCTCTAAGGTGCCTAAGCTGGCACCTACATGCAGCACTAAATAATGTACAATGTGCAGGCTCATGAATAGCAGCTGCACTATATAAACACAGTAATTTGACAAGCTTTCCTAGCATTGCAGCAGTTCAAAGTAAGCATTGATTAGATTAAATGTTCCTTCAGTTTGCCATCAAATTACTCTCTTTTTGCATCATCATTCACTTTAAAGCAACAAACAACGCACAGTGTAGAACACCAAGGGTATGCGGAAAATTCAGATGGCAGGTGGGACAAAAATAGTAGGTTTATGACTCTGTGCCTGCAAAGATCTGTCTAAAAGTTGCAAGGATCTTTTTCTATATTTTTACCTTAACTTAAAATTTAATTTCAAATATCTTTCTGATATACTTTTTTGTTACAGATATTTTTGGCAAAATTAGAGTCACGTGCGCTGCTTATATTTGTGCATAGGGATAAAGTAGAATAAGGAGAACATGCAATTAAATGTTCACTAAGTACCAAACTCACTCTTGGTTCTTTAAGCTATAAATTGCAAAGGACACTGCTCTAAGATGCCAGGAAAAAAAAAAAAAGGGCATTTAATATGATTGTGGTCCAGGCGGCTGGACTACATGGGAAAGCTGAAGATCTTGCTAGAGCTTTATGCAATAGAGGTGAGAGAGCTCAGACAAGAGGTTTCCCACATTGAGAAGCTCGATTCCCTGGTTCACTCCTCATTGCTGACAATCCTAAATGTTGCCAAAAATTAATAACTCCTACTGTTAATATTTTTTAACTAAACAAAAACTTGTGGGGGAGTTGGGGGTGGAGGTATAAGAACTGGTGAGGTTTGAGGCAGCTGTCATTTCAACTCCGAGAAAGACAGTTACTAGTCTATGCAAGTGTGCTGCTGTAAAATGCATACTTTTATTTCTAGATTAGGATGCATATACTAGCCAATCTTTTAGGAGTCAGGTTAGGAGTAAATCTTACTTGATATCATAAATTTGGGCATGCTTGATGACTGTCTTCCAGTGCTTAACATTACTGACTACCCACCAATGTAGACCTCAGGGTTACGTCTTCTGCTGTGGACTCAGGTCCTTCTGGTTAGTCATAGGTTAGACATTCTTGGTATTGTGAGCCCAGCATTTATATCCATGATAAAACAGACCTCAAGCGTGGCAGTGCTGCTCTAAAGGTCTAAATCAAAACTCTCTCATAAAGCCTTGCAATATCTTACCACCTATTATTATAGAGATATTTACTGCACATGATGAATTGTTTCAACACTTTGACAATGAAAATGATGTGATGGTCTTCTCTGGATGTGCAAAAAACAAGTTAAACAGCTGCTGTTTGGAGTATTATTTCCTCTTACTTTGCTCTAAACTATATGTACTAGCTACTAATCTTTCCAGAGAGTGATGTTCTTGCACTGTAACATTAGAGAAACAGGAAGAAGTTACTAGATTTCACCCTTCACTTCATAATTACATGTCCTCTCTTACTTCTAATCTGTACTTAATTTTTATCCTACATGGTTCTGGTGTGAACTCTAATTTTCTGTCGTGCCCTTCGTTTAATTTTCTGAAGCTCAATTTTTGGTTAAGGTACACCTGAAGCAGTCTAGAGTTCAGTAGTTAGGAATTATGATGAGTTATTGTGCAGTATAATTTTATTATGGTAGTTTTTATGTCAGACCTGAGACCTATCTAATGTACCCATTGAACAACATTTAGCCCAGAGACAAAGTACTAAGGTGCCAGTGGCTATTTCTCTTCAAATGCAGGAAGGTTTGAAGAGGATGAACTCTCTGCCCATCTTGGTTGTTGTTGCTTCTCCTGCTATGTGCTTCTGCTCTCACTAAGTTACATACTTAGAAACTGAAGCTTGACAAGTTGTTGCACTGCAGGAAATTTCATCACAACTGCCTTGCTGCTGCTAGTGGGAGTGGAGGACTGGCAGCTTATACAGTAGAGAACTGTATTTTCTTGAGCAGCAGAGTTTGAGGGTTTGCTGGAAAGTTACTCCTATTTCTGTGGCACCCTCTGGATGTCACCAGGGATCACAGGCAACTAATAAAGTCTTTCAGTCAGAGAGTTTTTGCTTCTGAAGGTTGGTACTGAATCTGAATAGGGCAAGGAAAGAGCAGATATATCGCAGTCAAAGCTGTAGCCAAGTGTAGTCAAAGCTGTAGCCAAATTGATGCAACTGATGAAACTTGAAATTTTAATTGTCTTGTTTGCAGAACTAAAGTAGGTTATGAAGAGAAATGATCAGTGAAATGTGCCACGTATCCTGAGACTTGTATTGGAGTGTGAGTGTACTCTGGAAGTGCCAGGTTTGAAGTGGCTCTTAGCAAAAAACAGGCTAAGAAAACAAGTGAGATTGTCAAAGCGAAATGAAAATGCTTTTCCTCCTCCAGATTTGTCCCCTGAAGAGCTATTGTGTTAGAATTTGGTTTCCAAAGTTACCATTAATTTGTGAACTAGCAGGATTTTTAATGTTGCTTTAAGTGCAGTTGTCAACATACCTTTAATGCTGGAGTCTCTAGTGGTACTTCTGTAATGGTATCTCTATGCTGTATTTGACTTGCACCGCAGCAACAAACATTTTAAGAGGAAATTACATGGATACAAAGGAGCATGTATGTGTCCTTGAGCGCTTTCTAGTTCTGCTGGGGCTAAGATCACTGCATTTGTTTCGCTAAAAAATCTTTAGGATGATGCAGCCCCCTACCTGAAAAATGCTTGGTATTTTCCTTCTTAAATTCATTCTCCCCACCAGGAAAGAACATGTAACACCTAAGTAACTTTGAGCCCAGATCATCAGCCAAGAGTTATTATAGTGTAAAACTGCCATGTTGTTTTACTGCCCCCTTGAAACACAATCGCTATATAAGTGTCTGTGGGAAACTACTAAAACTGTCCCTTTGAATGTATTAATTAGAATCTGTCAAGCATATTTTGACTGGAAACAGTTCATGACAAAATGAACATATTTTTGGCCTTAAAACGATACTAAGACAGGAACAATAACAAAACCTAGTCAATACTTGCAACGTATTTTTGTTATTAAAACTAGCATAATTCTCAGGAGGTACTGCTCTTGATCTACTGAGTACAAGGTCTACCTTTTAACACAAAATTCTATAAAACAGCAAACCTTTTTATTTTTGGTTGCAGGCATGAGTTGTTTTGGGGCTGAGTGTTTGCTGTCTAGAGACTTGCATTCATCAACGACACAGGAACATAGCCTTCTACTGAGCGACTAAATGTCTAATATTCATGGTCCCACACTGTCGTGGGATGAATGAGTCACATATTTGCTTGGGAGATTAGACATCAGGGACCGGTGGCACAGCAAACAACCACGCCTGTAGGTTCTGAAGCACTTGTGGGCTACAAAACACTACTCAGGAAGAAAAGCATCATTATTGTAATGTCAAAAATGCCTTTGGTACTTAAATATAGACTCTGATGATATCTGAAAGAATATCTGAGAATGGCAAAGAGAACCAAGGACTCGAATTGCGAGGCAAGTGAGTTGTCCAGTTGTCACAATTCAGCATCCCAAGATATCAAATTGTTTTCTAGACCTTAAGCTGGACCTACTCTCCCCACAGAGAACTTCAAATGTTACCCATCTGTGTCAGAAAAGATCTAACAGTGTAAGAAGACAGGAAAAGAGAATGTACTGTTTCCACTGGACTTTGCAGGGCCATTGCAGGGAGCCACTTAATTTCTCTCAGAGAAATTTCTGCCTTGAAAACATTTTGATTAAGAGAACCAGTGTTGTTCGTTCAGTTCTTTGGTGACCGAGGCTATCTAGTTTGCCTTTACATTACATGGGCTGTGCTTACTGCTTGGCTATACACCTAAGGAGTGGCAGAAACAATCAGGGCTCAATTCAGTTGGCTGAATGCAGGTATGAAGTGGCATTAGAAATTCCCTGTAGTACCTTACATGGCTCTAGCAGCCCTTTAGAAAAGCATGGGTCTTTGACAAGTACTATCTGGCACCAGCCAGCCTCCTGTGGCTCTCTCAGGCAGCACTGTTTAAGAGTCCTGGCTGGACATGAAGAGTGTAAACCCTTCATTCCCACATAAAGAAGAATGCAAAGGCAAGCTGAACTTCAGCTTCTGAAATAGAACCCTGCCCTTAGGCTCTTTCAACATCTCTTCCAGAAGAGACTTTCTATGGGACTTGACACCTAAATTCACATCCGCAAGATGTCCAATAGCTTGGGAATAACCATGGCCCAATAATAACACTCAACTGATTTTATCAGGGTGACAATATAATGCAAGACTGTTCAGATTTTTACTTTCTTCCTGCTTCTTGCAGATGAATATAAATTGCTTCCTACTAATACCTTTGCTAAGGATTTTCCTTCTTACAAGAATGCAAATGACAAGTGATTCAGAGCCCACTTAGAGGAATACCCACTTGTGACAGTGGTAGTGTTACAGACTCATAATCCTAGTGCATGATCCAAAACTAAATCATTTCTGTGGATACTGCCGTGGGAAAGTTCATACATCACAAGATGTATCAACTGAACGAGGTTATAACGTCAGCTTCAGATGATCTCAGAGAGGGTAGTTTTCATAGTTTATTTTGGTTTAAATTGCTCCCACAGAGAAAACATTAATTTTGCTTTTTAAGCAATCAGTGGGATAGCAACTCTGTTGTGAAAAATTAAGATGAACTATTTTGTCAAGGACATTTGTTATCTCTGACTGGGAGAGGAAGGACAGTTACACTCTGAACAAGGTTATGTCACAGTAAAGAAGCTAAGAGGGAGAAGGTAAAAGTTAGGTTTATTAAATACATTTTTATAAACACTGGATGGGGAAATTAGGTGCTTTGGGGAGACACTTTTTATTTTTTTAAAGGAAAACCAAACATAACGAGCCAACCACAAAATTACCTCCGTCTTACAGGAAATATAGGAATTGCTAAACCTTACTCTGTACATACAACTTCCCCCTCCTCACTGCCCAGTTACAATCCTGCTTTGTGCAAAACTAATGAATCAAGTGACTGGAAAGGCCCTGATGAAAATAACATACATGCTCTTACGCTGGTGAGATCAAACAGAAACCTTTGCTGCAAGAGATCAATATCAATGTTTGTGACACTACATAAACCACAGTACAGAAAGACAATTCCTACCTCTTAAAGTAGACACTGACATAAAGCAGAGCAGGTCAGACAGGGAACAGGAACAACTGTATACATACTTTGGGGTTATCCCTACTATTAGCTGATTCTAGTACTATCCATTCATCCTTGTTCACTAGCATCAGTTTGGTGGAAGAGGGGAAAAAGCTGCATAGTATAAAAGCTTTTGTAACTGATTTATAATTTAATTCCATTTTGGATTATGTGTTGCACAAGAATTAGAGATCTTCACCTCAGCTGCTGTACAAATCAGCGGATTAGGCCGTTTTTGTGATCCCTAAGTAGGACTGTGCCTTTGCTTATGCTACAGCTCTTTATACTGGAAAACAGACTCTAATTCAGTACACATTCCTGTTTGTGTCTGGAACAGAAAAACCAAAAAGACTATTCTGGATTTTGAGAAATTTCTGCATACACAAATAAAACTCTGATCAATTTCCATAATTCTCATAAGCTTGTTTTCATTACCTAAGGTAGGAGTGATTGAGGAAATCAAGTATTAAGTCCTTTCATGCTTGATGCAATGAGATTACATTTCTCTTGCCTTACTTTTCTTTGGAGTTTCTTTCCAAGGGTTTCCACTGCGATCTGGATTAGATCACACTTCATGCTGTTAGTCCGTACATGCCCACACAGTAAGTGTGTGCAGATTCAGAATGTCATCTGTAATTATCTAACCAGTGCCACTATCTGTACTTACACCTGCATTTTACCTAGCCTGCTGTTTCGGTCAGTGTCTTTAATTTGAGCCATCTTTCAAATCTCAGGTTCCTTTTTATCTTGTAACAGTAGTCCTTGCCTTTTCAGTGTGTACCCAGGCTTAGAGGCGGAGAAGGAGGTCTCTTTTTAACCCATGGTTTCCAAACACAGACCTTAAATTGCAGGAAGACAGATCTTTGAAAAGATTAGGAAAATATGGTTGATATATAAAATTAAATGGACTTTAATGAAGCTCCAAACAGGTAAAATATTTCATTTGTATCCCTTTCAAGTCACTTGTGACCCTTTTATTAACGAATTATATTTTTGCCACCAAGTCTATCAGTGACACCTGCGTTCCTTTCAGAAATATGTTGAGATCTTTATCATGTTGCTACTGTTTGTGATTGCAAAATAGCCTGAAGCAAATACCCAGCTCATGTAACTTGACATAACTCCAGGGAAATCACTGAAGCTATGAATGCTTCTCCAGAAAAAGGATCAAACTCAGAGTATATGTGTTCCTGTTTTTTTAGGAACATATTTTAATTTCTGAACACTTCAAAAAACACAGTTGTGACTCAAAAATAATTTTGACTTCCCCCATCTCTGCAAGTGCTCTAAAGGCACTTGCCATTTGGTCGAAAGAAAAAAACCTCTTGAGTGATTCCAGCCTCAAAGATTATTTTGTTTATAAGCCATGAAGAAGTAAAAATAGCTGTGTAGATAGAGGAGAATGGCTCTTTCATCCAGGCTCTGCATTTGATAGCTGTGATTTCATGAGCTGTGGCCAAAACCAGGAAATGGGCGGATCAAATTTCTCATGCTGTTAGTGCAGTTGATACTACCTCAGGAAAGTAATTATTGCCTTGGAGTTTGTTATAATACAATGAACACAAACCAGCGAGGGACTTCTCCCTGCTCTAAGGGGCTGGTAGATCTGGTTTTGGCAGTTCTGGGCCAGCAATGCTGCACAGACCCCAACTTGCAGCGTGATGCTGCCACACTGCAGTGCCACAGCCATGGTCCTATCTTCACAACAGGCTTAAGCATAATCAGAATGACGGTCTGATTACCGCCCACATACACTTTCCAGGAACTCAGGTGAGGCTTCAAGCTGGAAGAAAATGGCTTGCCACTGGGCTGAAGCTTTATCCTGCAGATGATGGACCTAAGGATGGAGCTAGGAAGAAATAGCTCTACTGGGCATGGGCTCACTGCTAGTCCTGTTGCTCTGTATGGCTGCCCTCATGTGAGGTACGTTTGCCTCAATGCTTTGATTGCATCAAGCAAACCAGAGAGAATGTATCACTCCCTATGCTCACATTAACAGCACAAATTCCAGTGAGATCAAGTTAGGATGCGATGTAGGCAGCAACCCATCTTTACACGCTGTAATGGCTCTCCAGTATTCTGGCTTATCTCCAGATGCATTTGGATGGTTAAAGACTTTAGACCAATAGCCATGTGGAATAGATCTGAACCGAGGATGAAAAGGAAGATAATCTTGTTGCTGCTTTCCCACATACCAGTTGTTAGCTCCTAGCCCAAACTTTCAGTTCACTTTTAGCTAAAAGTCTGACAAGATAGAAAATAGAGCTAGTTGTGCCTGCTGCCACTAGAAATACTTCCCCTGGGAATCAGAAATGCATTTAGTAGCTCATCGTTACAAAGATTTTCTCGATTTCCAACCTAGCAGCATAATACTCCAAAGATTAATTTCTCTCTGTTCTATACAAATTATATACATAACCAACTCACAAGAGCATAATGAAATACACAGTGGAGATGCATTTCTATGAAAAAGTATTTTCTGCATTTTGAGATTTCATGGAGCTGTTTTCTCATTAGGTTCCTCCAATTTTACTCTAGTGTATCCTCATTTTGATAGTGTGTTCTCCCTCATCCTGGTTTCCCATTACTTTTTTTTTTCCCCAGTATACTTCCTTCTTACAATTCTGCAATCGAGAGGATATGTTTTGCTTTTATTTTGCTCAATTACTAAACATTTATTATACAGAATGAGGACAGAATCTGCCCTACAGTGCTAACTAGAGTTCAGAAAACATCCATCACAATTTTTAATTCATTTCAGCCAAGTCAATTCATTTTTGAGCTCTCTTTTGTGTCAGATTATGATGTAAATTTGTATCTGAGGAATATTTTCTGTGCAGAGGAATTAATTCCAGTGTAGATGGGAGCACTGAAATAGCACATACAAGTTAAAACATACTCTGTCCTTACAGTGATACACAGGTCGTAGCTGTTTTCTTTGTTCGGGTGAACATTACTCTTTGAGATGCTTCCACTGTGCAAAAGTATGCATAGTACCAAGTTTTCCTGTTAACTTACTTGGACTCTATATCGAATAGGAGATGTCATCTATCAGATAGAAGACAGAGAAATTCTCCAGTTTCGCTATTTTGCCCTCACTAGTGTGCAGTAAAATGCAAATGAAAAATTTATATTAATGTTACTACAGCCTTCACTATCACCCATGTTTGGAATATGAAATGAATATATATTTATGAACAGCAGTAGCACAGTCTAAAGATGGAAGAGTAGCCTCTGACCTAAGGCACCTTTTATCTTTGCCTCTGACACGCCATGGGAGGGGACCGCAGTGTCTTTGTCTGTGTCTCCATTTCCCTATCTGCAAGGCTCGGTATGTTGTGAGATCTTTATTACTTAGTGGTACAGCAGTTGCAGAACTTCAGGCCTTCTGAATGGTACGCAGGGCTCCATATGGTTTTTAAATGGCTGCTGGAAATGCGTCAAGGAGCAGAATGTGGCTTAATGAGGTTTCCCAGATAACTGAGTGGGAGTGTGTTCTTCTGCCCTAGCTAAATGTCATGGCAAGGGTGATATATATCTTGAAACTTCTAAGACGTTCAGTGAAAAGGTGACTCTCTGTCTCCTACAACATTTATTATTATGCAATAACTCTTCCTTTCAGCCAGTGGCTCATCTGTCTTCCCTGGCTTCACTTCTTAAGGGAAATATTCCAAATTCAGGGAAGATGGACTTTATGGTTTTTTTAAGCCATGACCTACAGAATTGGTTTCTCCCCTATTTTTTAATGCCATATATTATTACAAGCCATTAATCTAAGAATAAGAATGGACTTAGAAGTTATGCAGAACCTTTACAAGAGTGAGAGCTAATTCAGAAAGAAATTAGGCGTGTTGCTTTTACTACCAACAGAGTGGAATAAGGATGAGTTTCTAAGATAGTCCGATGCTCTATTTAAGCTAACAGCTG
Organism: Apaloderma vittatum; assembly: GCF_000703405.1. Taxonomy (NCBI): domain Eukaryota; kingdom Metazoa; phylum Chordata; class Aves; order Trogoniformes; family Trogonidae; genus Apaloderma; species Apaloderma vittatum. Next base: position 25,697 of record NW_009706201.1, on the reverse strand, counting down.
ATTTATGCTCGCTCTGGATTTGGCCCTGCTTTCTTCTGGAGTCCTCTGCAGGCTACAAATCAGACACACCATAAAACTATGCATGATATTTAGAAAACTTTCCAGTTTAAAATATATTTTTAAAGTAAAACTTAATTTTCCACAGAATTGTTTTGCTTTATTTGCAAAATGTTGGGGAACATTTTTGTTTTGTTTCTGCACCAGCACAGATGAAAAATGCGGGCCTGTTGGTTTTCAGCTGTTTTTCCTTCCCTGACAATTTTAATTACCTTGTAGGATAGTCCAAACTTTTACCTAATAGGAGCATATTCATTGTCCATTATGAAGTAAAATATTTTCGTTTTCCAGTACTAACCACCACAAAATCAAAGCAATCCAGCAAAAGAATTAAAAATATGAAGTCATGTATTTTCCGAGGCTTCACCCAAGCCCCAATTATTATTTTCTTAAACACACTCTGTTAATAATACTGTCAAAGATTTCTTGGAATCTTTCTAATTTCAACAGGATAAACTACTGCTTTTGGCGATGTTATTCTTAATCCTTTGTATAATAGCACTCACATAAAATACATCAGCCTGTTCTAAAATCCCATTGATTTATTCTCCTACACTCAGCCAAATTAGGACAAAATCGCAGTTAAGAGTCTTTTCGTCCCCTGATGTGAGATCATTGCACATTTTGCTGTTGTTAATAAACGTTGTCATTACAGATTAATTGTCTTATCGTTCAGACCCCTGTGTGGTCTTTGCTCTGTACACAGACACAAGGTGCAGCTTGTCTTTCCAACATCGGTACCAGTGATGGAGACAGGAGGTTTCTGAAATGACACCTAGTGAGCTGTAACTATTGAAGCAACGGTTTACTACTGGATATGTATATATTCATACTTAGTCTCCCAAAAAGTTAATTTTATTCTGTTTGGCACAGTGGTATGAAGAGAGACCAAAATGAATGGGCAGCAAAATAGAGTTGAGCCTGCTTAAAGAAAAACTGCAGAGATTCATAGTGTAGCTGTTTTAATTGCTGATCAGCATACATTTATGCATGATGAGAAATAGCTTTTTAAAATCACTACACATAATTATCTAATCTCTAATCTAGACCAGTCTGTCTATGTATAAAAACCACAATGTGTCACCTCTTCTTTGTATCTATAATCATAAGCTTTTTCCAATCAAGTATGTAGAAACTAAGTGGACGCACTTCTTGCAGTTTATCGTTACAAATAATGGGTCTAATAAAATTCTGTTGTAACTTTCATGTTTGAGCACTCCAATACTTTCTAGAGTTGCGTATATTTAACAACAGTTTTACATAACCCAGTTTAGGTGCACCTCTCTGAGCAAGAGGGTGGAACCATGTACCCTGCTAATGGCACCTGCTCAGGGATCTGCCCAGACTAATGTTTTTAAGTCACACACCCCCATACAGGTGTAACCACACTTAGACTCTACCAGCTGCCTTCACACCATCACTTCGCCCTGATCTCCTATAGACCTCATGGCTCTAAGAGACAGTTGTTTTCTTTCTTGAAGTTTTTCACTTAAGGGTTCCCAAGATCTTTGTGTAGGCTACACGACAGCTTTGAAAAAAAGCAATATTTCTGTAGCCCAAGAGCGCAGGTGGTTATTGTGTGCCACGGAAGAGAAACAGGAGAGTGCTTAGGGATCTTTGAGAGTTCAGGGCTGATGAGGAGGTGCTGGAGAGCACACTTTGCTCTTCATCCCTACTGCTATAGGAACAGTCACCAGAGCAAACTACTCCCAGAATCACACTTGGAGGGGTGTGGAGGAATATAGTTGGTCTATTCCATCCCTTGCAGATGACCAGTGGACCAGATCTGGGAACAAAGCATGCAGATAAGTTATTTGACATTGTGGATGTACTCTGAACAGATTTCTTTGCAGCTTGAGACTGACCTTATGTATACAAATATGAGTATTCTCATCTGGTTGGCCCCTATTCTTTTTCCATTTATGTTAGGCAAATATTTCATTTAATTTGTCCACAATTCAACAGCTTTGTAACTTCAGAACCAAACACATGAAGTTTAAAAGTGCTTTTTATGGACTTTTTCCCTTACTTATCCCAACTCTGGCTCTTTATTTTACAGCTCCTAAGCTACCCCTAAAACCCAATTTTTCAGTGCTGTCTTTACCACCTCCACCTCCTTGGCTGAAAGGTGACTCAGACATTACAGTGCAAGTTGTTATACATTCCTTTCAGGGATATTTAGAGAGATGCTTCAGCTACAAAGATTGTAACCAGATCTCAATCTGTCTGAAAGGCAGCTTATGTTTGGATCCAATTGTTCTGGTTTATATCCATTTCTAGCAATGTTTAGTTATCCTTTAGCTGTAAATGATATTCATATGCATATTTGCTGTAATTTCTTCTGTTTGATACTTCAAGTTTTGCTCTCAAGAAATTGAGGTAGAAATCCCTGAAGCACTTAAATCACTTGAGCATACTGGAACATTTCAGCTATTACAAGCTGCAAATGTTAGCCTTTCCACAGAATCACAGAATCACACTCAACTTCCAGGAGGAACCCTGGGAACACAGTGGGAATCCCGAAGCAGGCATCCCGGCTGCACTGTGCGATCCCTGCCTATCCTTTCTTCTTCTTCCCTTCTTTTCTCTCTTCCCCTCTAGCTGCTGCTCTAAGCCGCGGCTGTCCCAGTGCTACAGCTGTAGCTGCTCCATCCAGTCTATCCCACCACAGTAGCAGAATTCTGGACGTGTTCTCCAGTTCTGCTCCTTACACAAGTGAGCGCCTTCAAATGGCTTCAGACAGGTTCAACAAAAAGTGTAAATGAGGAGATCCTGGCATGCAAACATGACGATCGCTTTCTATTCTTAACTTATTGTATTTTGTCATGATTCAAAGGGAGCCAAGAGCAGTTCCATCAGAGGGACTGCTTCCCAAGAGAGGCTCCAGCATGACTTAGAAAGGATCTGTTACACAGGACACAACAATTAAATAAATAAATTTGTAAGTACTTTCTAGACTTACATTTATACTTTTGACATTTATACCATATCGACTTCAGATGGAATTATTACTTAGGCTTGCTAATCCAGCATGCGCAAAAAAACTTCTGACAACAGCTTCAGGTGCACTGTAAATAATACTTAATTAAAACCACAATAAGCAAATGTCAGCATTAGTCTCCAAAACTCTGATGTAAAAAAAAAACAAAACAAACGCAGTTTTAAAAAAAAACTTCTACAACTCCCTCTTCAGTGAGGGTTGGTAAATTAATCTACTAATTTGTGCAGAGTTTAATGCAATAGTTTTATTATTCAGAAAAATGGACATGTCCAACCACTCTACATATTTGGGAAGAGATCAAATACAGATGAAAGCTCCCACTTCAACCTTTATTGATGTGTAATGAGACAATTTACAGAGCTGCTGTATCTTCTCTTATCAGCAGCCTCCTAAATCTCCTGGATTGCTAATGGCTTCTGTGAAGCAATTCAGGTCAGCATCTGGTGCTTAGTAAAAAACCAGTGCAGAACATGTACCAGTGCCTGTGATTTTGAGGTCTGAATGACACAGAAATTTCCCACTCAAACAGCTGGAAATACTTTGTTTCACTCTTTCTCTTTTCTCCCCTCATCAGTTTAGTTGGAACCCACAGATTCAGAAAAAAAGAGTTTTCTTATATATTACTGTTATGTTTTGCCTTAGAGAGGAGCCTGGGGCGAGGAATGTCTTGGGATGTGCCTGCTGCCATTAGCAGTAGGGCTGTTTGCTTTTATCTCTCCCTCCACCCGCCTCTTTTCTTTCCAAGAGGTAAGCAACCAGGATGAGACATGATGGATGTGACCTCAGCACAACCAGAAGTGTCTGGAGATCCACCCTTACATTCCTCTGAAATCATTTGGATACCTGGCTCAGAGGAACATGAGAAGTGAGTGTGCATCTTCAAGCTCTCTGCAAGCTTGCAGTTGAAAACTATTGCATTAGTGTATTTTTCCCATTGGTCAGGACATCATCATTAACTGTGTGCGTGTCTCCAGACTGTTGCAAATGTGAAGACAAGCTGGTTAGCTGCTGCTCCTGGTGATGTCAGCCAGCCATGCTTGCAATGGGCTGGGAACATCATGTGTGAGCCTTTTGCAGCTCTGCTGATGGGAAGCAGATTCCAGCTGAGGGGCAGTTACCACGGGCTTTATTGCTGCTGGTCATCCTGGCAACCCAGCAGACATTGAAAAAAACCCTCCCTTAATCAAAAACGAAATAAATATTCCTACTTAGGATTTACATGCATACATGCAGGTCAGAAGGAGAAATATAGGAAGCCTCTTCTCACCTCTTAACAATTCAGTTAGGTTTCGCTTTCAGCAGAATATGGGGAGTCAGTGGAGCTGAGCAACTGCCCACAGCTGGATGGCAATGGGGAGGGGATGGAAGCAGTATGCTACAGGATCAGTCAGAGCGGAAGGGAGAGAAGAGGAAAAGGGAAGGAGGTTTGTAAACAAAATAATAATAAAAACGCAGCTTTAAGGAGATCCAAACCATTTGTCAAACCAGCAAGCAGTCTTGTCTGAAAGAAATGATAAAACTGATTCAGAAAAAAAAAATTGCTTTGGAAATAGCTTTTTTGTTGCTGCTTTGATGTCATTCTGTAAACAAAGTTTAAACATAAAGCTTTAATAACCTGAAGAAAAGAAACGTTTCATTTTGCATTGAACAAAATGGCCCAGCTGCACTCAACTGCTTTCAGTTTGGCTCCCCTAGCTCCGTTTCTGGTGGCAGGTGGGTACTGTGAGCAACCTATGAGCTCTCGAGCTCCTAAACGTGTTCAGCCTGTTTTCCTGCTATGTCCTGTTCCTGCCGCATCAGTATGCCACTCCTAACTGAAGGGATCTGCAAAGTGCCATGGTCATCTCCTGAAGCTCTTATGTAGCAAATAAAAGTACGCAGCAGTGAAAAGTCAGACAACAGCAATCACTGGGGCAAGCACTGCATTTTCGTAACCGCCTTACTGAATGTTTTTATCATGAAATGAAACAGATACATCCCATTATGTAGTATTAGCTTAGTAAAAGAGTGGGAACAGTTACTGAATTACTTAAAGTGCTTTGGTTCAGTGCAGGTTGTCATTACCTGCCAGCAATACCTCATTTTTTGAGAGACCTTATTGCAGCCTTTCAATATCTAAAGAGGGCCTGTAAGAAAGACAGGGCTAAGTTTTTTTGGCAGGTCCTGTTGCGATAGGACAAGGTGTAATGGTTTTCAACTAAAAGAGGGTAGATTGAGACTAAGATATAAGGACGAAATTATTCACAACGAGGGTGGTGGAGCACTGGAGCAGGTTGCCCAGAGAACTGGTAGAAGCCCCATCCCTGAAGACATTTAACGTCAGGTTGGACAGTGCTCTGAGCAACCCAATCTAGTTAAAGATGTCCCTGCTCACTGCAGGCGGGTTAGACTAGATGACCTCTAAATGTCCCTTCCAACCCAAAGTATTCTATGATTTTTACATATGCTTTCATTTTTAAACCTATGCTTTCTAATGGAATTTAGCACACTGAAGTGGAAACCTGATTCTAGATTAATATATCAAGGTCAGGGATAGAAATTTTATCAGGGAAGGTGGGGGATGGGGGGGAGAAGAAAGATGCAAGTGTGAATCTCCTCCCAAACTACTGCATTTTGGATGGAGAGTGTTTTGCAGCTATAACTAAATTGGCCTACCTGCATCTGGGCTGTGGGTGCTGTGTGTGAATATGTATGTGTAGAGCTGACAATATGCATGAAGCATACTTCAGTGTATCAAGGACTGCGTATATAATGTGATGTCTGAATAATTATCATTGTGGACAATTAACCTCCAAAAGCGTGCTTTAGAGCTATTTACTGTGCAGCTGTAAAAGCTACATGACTAAATGGCAGTCTATGAACAGAACTGTCTGCTTCCTCTGACGGCATTAATTGCCGTTCACATCATCCAGCAGCACTGTGAAATAGCAGGTTCATGACTTTGCCTCACAGGTCATCAGAAGAGCAACTCAGACATTCTAAAAAATAGGTCCATGGATATCATTCTCCTGGTTTTCAGCTGTCATTTCTGAAAGCAGAGACATTTTCTTGATTTATAGACAAAAGAGCTAATCAATTAGAGTAAATTGAGGTTAGAGTGGGCATTTTAGTCATTCAAATATGGATGAATGTCACAGCACATTTAGAAGATCTATTTGTCAAACCTGTAAAGATAAATGTGCTATGTTAATTTCACGTTGTGACATATCTATGATGGCCATATCGTCACATGCTTTCCTCAATTGTTTTCCAAGCAGAGCACCCCTTAAAAACTACAAGCACATTGCTGCATATTCAGTAAGACTGAGTCAAAGAGAGAATCTTTATCTGCAAAGGCAGCTGGATTCAGTGTTCATCAGACAATACACAGGTATCCAAGGTATGACAATACTCAAAAAAACCTTAAGCTTGATTCAATTAACACTATTACACCTTAAAAGCACTATGACAATCACGTGGGAAGAGTTGAGGCAATCTTCTTCCTCTTTCTAACTTACACCTGGAAGTACCTTTGACTGAAGAAGCATCTTTGGCACTTCCTTGTTTTTCATGTTTCTAATCTCCTTTACTGTCACTCTATCAAAGCAGTCTGCTATTGATTTCTACAGTGTAATTTCTTCAAATACCTTACTTATTTGTTAATCTATAAAATAGGAGACAGCTTATGAATGAGGCAATTTTTTAAAATACACTATTCATGTAGAAAGCAAATACCTGATAGGGAACTCATGACATGAAGGATTAGACTGAATGATCAACGAAGTTCTCTTCCAACTCTATGTGCCTGTATCTCCACTCCACTACTCCACTATTTACATATAACAGCTTTATTTACATGAATTATAATCTAAATTTTTAAGTATGTCATGTGCATAAAATTAATGGGACATCCATTTTTTAATACTAGATGTCATAGACACCTAAACATTTATTTTTGCTATTAATAGCCTTGCTAAGTTTGTAAAAGAAAAAGCCTCGGGTATTTAACATTCAGGTTGTCCACACTTTGTGTCTATTACACAGCCTTTAGGTATATGATCATGTATTATTTTTTCAAGTTCTCTGGTACAATTGATACACTGGATGGAGGGTAGAAGACAGATCCTTGATAATCATAGAATCAGTTTGGTTGGAAAAGACTAAGATCATCAAGTCCAACCGTTATCTAACACTATCAGGCCCACTTCTAAACTACATCCCTGAGCACCATATCTAGATGGATTTTAAACCCATCCAAGGATGGTGATTCAACCACTTCCCTGGACACCCTTTCAGTGCAGAAGTTTTTCCTAACATCTCACCTAAACTTCCCCTGGAGTAACTTGAGGCCATTTCCTCTTGTCCTATTGGTTGTAACTTGAGTTACAATGAGTGAAGTCTCTCCGTACAGGAGGTCTACCTCATCGACTAGAGAAGGTGAACATTGCAATTAAGTTTTGGATCTGATTCTGTAAAGCTCCACACATTTGACACTATAGCAGTGAACATATTTAGTAAAAGAAAGGTCTTAACTTCCCACCTAAAAATTCCTTATGGTTATGGAATACAGCTGGTCATAAATTTGTCATCAAAACCATTCTTCACCTACAAACTGATTTCTGATTAACCATAATTTTTATGAAATATTTCTCTATATAACCAAGTTCATATAATGAAAGAAAATTATACAATAAAACCTCAGTTTTTCAGCATGCTGTGCTTCATCTAAGAGAATTAGCTCTCAACTCCCACTGCATTCAAGACTAGGATGTGAACAAATGTGGACATATGTTTTTTTAATTTTGACTCTATTTCACTTAATCTAATGACCTTCCAAATGAAACACTTCAATATACAGATCCCATGTTTTTTTAAGAAAACCAAAATAAAATACAGCCCCCCAGAAGAGAGTATAATTGCAAAACTGATCCAAATAGCCTGTTATTTGCATCTGCATTGTTTAGCATTACTATTATTCTGAAGGATTTTGGTGACTGTTAATAACATAGCAGTTTTGTTGATCTGATTAACATTGTGATCTATGCTTTTGAGCTGTACTGGCTAAATTGTGATAATAGATGCTTTACTCTGTGGGCTTTTTTTAGGCTCATGAGCAGAGAATTATAACTCCCAGCATTACTGGTATAGCGAAGTGTCTTTCAATTTATCCTTTCAAAGTAGAAAACATGACATTTTCAGAAGTCCTACAAAGCCAGACAAAGCCCCCAACTAAAATTCTGCTCAGTACTTGTTTTTGCTCTCAAATAATAAATCATTTTTTCCCATAATATTGTGGTATCTCTTTAAAAGATATTAAAGACTAAATTGAGTTTCCTGAAATAGGATGAAGCCAAACACATCAGTGTTTTCCTCCTGAGCTTCTTAGGGGTGAGATTGTGGTTTCTTTCATATTTTTATACAGCAAGGAGCCAGTTCTGAGTCCTTTATAACATAATGATGGTAACGATGTATAATGACTAATGAGATTTTAATAGAAAGAATCATTCTACAGTTTATGGAATAAGGACCCAAAATGCCCAAAGCAAACAGAAAAAGAAATTTGCATTAAAAACCTAAAAAATTCATTGCTGATAAACAAAACATACAAGAAAGACAATAAAAACTGCAGAAGAGATGCTATACTCCTCACTGACTGAGCATTTCTCTTCCACGCCTGTTTCTTCACTGTGCTAGGGTGCTTCAAGAGGTAAAATCTAATTTGAACTGATGATACATATGCCTAGAATCTGCTACTTCCTATTTTAAGAGTGCTCATTTAACACTTATTGGATCAAACTTTGCTTTCAGTTACATAGATAACTGCAGATGAATTTTATTGATTTCTTTGAAATGACTTTGACCTTACGTCAAATAGTAGTTGGCCTACTATAAATACTCTAAATACATGGAAAAGTGAAGAGGGAATAAGAATGTAGGATTTTCTTTTAACTAGGTTGGTCTGTGGTGTGTTATGATTTTGACATGTGTGCAGCAGGGATGGATTATATTAATAAACTAAACAGTAAAATTACTCCTTTATAAAAGAAACCCAAACCAACAGCAGGTTACTGATATTGTTAAAGCAGATTGGGTTGGGGGGGGTTGTTGTTGTTTGTTTGTTTCTCTTCACGCAGGTAGGGTTGTATTTTTTTGTGATCCTTTGAAAAGACGGAAAATAGTTGTCCTCCTGCAGGCTGTATAACCACTTCGAGCTTGCTTTTCTTTTGGTGGCGTATTACAGGACAAGGGAAAGCTACCGTTCTGTTCTGCAACACATTGCACATTTAGTATCCAGATTGTAAACAAAAACCTTCCCAGCAGATGACTGACTGTTATGACGAGGCTTCCCCAACTAAAAAGTGGCGATCTAAGGTCTTTGTCATGCTAGACCCACACTCCTATGTTTGTTTTTCAAATGAGGATTTAAATAGCCCTTTGTATATAAAAAACCCCTAGATTCTTAGAAAAGGTATTCACAACAAGCAATCATATTTTATTTTGAGCAATTAGTCATTGCCCTATCAATGCCAGCAGAGTTTAATGGAAGTTTCTGGTGTACAAAAATGGTATTCATCTTATTTAAGCACTAAGGTTTGCTAATGATAGTATAAACCTACAAATTTCAAACCTCCCCAGCCTTCCTAAACCCAGGCTTAATCTGTGCCCTACTACACCAGATTTACAGTGAGATAAATCAGTAGAATCTTAGTGGCACAAAAACTGCTGTGGTAGTAGGGAATTTGGTCAGAGACTACCTCTTTATGTCTCTTCATCATTTGCTACTTCACAGTAGCACAAAAAGCCTGTCTCAATGCTCTCAAGGTAATGAAATTATATGCAGGAAGGGCTGCAGGTTGGTTCCACTTTCAAGGTATCCCAGTCACATATTTAACCAGTGCATGTCAGGAATTCAGTGCTAATTCAAACCCAACTATTCCCAAAGTTGTCCCACACCATCTGAGATTTTTAAAGTTTGTGTTGCAGTTGAGATATAAATCTCTGCATGCATGCCCTAGCATTCAATTTCCATGGAAATCATTGAGACTGGAAAACAGGAGGGATCAGACTTTCTCACAAGATTTCACATGCTCCTTGGTTCCTGTCAACTCCAAATTGCCACGGGAGCAGTCTCTCCTGTGGAATTCCACCTCTGTGTCTGGTTGACTTCAAGAAGTGTTGAGGTATGTGTAAATAGTTAACTATTTCCCCCCCAAATAGAACACAAAGTTCAAATGCAGTCACAACTAGACATTGGCTGTAAGTTCTCCATGTCCTTGCTACAGATATTTCATTTCTAAAAGCAGCCTGTTAATGTCAAACATTTCCATTCTAGCATTCAGAGATTATGAGTTTATTGCAGCAGCTGTAATCTTCGTGTATTTCAGGGGAAATATATTAGGAGACATTTTAAATGCATTTTCCTCTATTAACATAAATCTTGGCATCTTGTGTAATAAAGTCAAATAACAGGGCATAAATTACACCAAAAGTCCTGAAACAATAAAGAAGTCCTAAAAGAAAAATAAAATTAAATTAAGATTTCAGGTTTAAAATTTTGTGCGGGAATGCAATTCCTCAACACCAGGTAGTCCTTCTGTCATCAGCGTACAAAAGCTAAGGCACCAGAAATGGGACACAAAACTTTTCATCAGAAGGTTAAATCCCTGTAGCTCCACAGTATGTGGAAAACACGAGTCTCTGCTGTCTGACTGCTTCTTCGTGGCTCCTGCAAAGGAAGTTCCAGGAGGACATTAGAAACAGGCTGGAATCTCCTTCTATTTGCCTCTCAAGTGTTTTTTTCCCTTTTAGGTTAGCTATAATCTAGACTGCTCATGCCCGAGTTCCACCTAAACAGCTTCAGAAAGTTTCCCAGCAAATGGTCTACGATGCAGACAGACAAAGGCACGGGCAATGCATCTCCATGCGCCATGGGTTTGAAGCTGCCACAACAGCGCACAGGGACCCTTGGCAACTTGTATGCTTCACCACCACAAACTGGCCACAAAACCAACCACAGTCAATGTGGAAGCTGAAATCCCTCTCCAAACCTCCCCCTCCAAGATGAGTCTCCTTCAAGATGAGTTTAGCTGCCATCCTCCATGGCGACCTCTTGCAGGCCTGAGCTCTGACTCAGCCAGCCACCCTCTCCAGCACACTTCTTCCAACCAGGCAACGCCTGAGTTGAGCATAAGGTGCTGGGCATTGGGAGGCAGGGCAGGGAATAAACCGGGAAGAGGGACATCCCTTCACTGGCAGGCGTTAGCTGTGGCTGCACATGGCAGCTGGCTGCAAAAGCTCCCGTGCTGGATGTGCACTCCAGGTAGCACATGGCAGTTCCAGCACCTGTCACCCATGCCAAATGCATCTTGGAGAGAAAAAAATCTGGTGATATTTCCTCTTCTGATGCATACATGAAAGCTCACGCTCTTGATGGCAATAAAACATTTCAGATGCCTACTTGGGCTTGGGGCTGTGCATCAGCAACATCTTTGAGGACATATACAACACCAAGGCTGAAGTGGTGGATCTACTGAGAAGGTTTCAAGGTAAGCATGTGTTCAAGTACCCTTAATGGCAGATTGTTTAAACTCTGCACAGATGATAGTGCAGCTGTTAGGAGAAAACAGATGGTAATTGATGATGATTCAGCTAAATGTTTTGGGTAATCCCTTCAATTAAAGTCCCCACATTTGCACTTAATTTATATTTAGTTAGATTGTTGTCATGGCTTAATAAAATAATACAAGCTTGTTAGAAATTTATTTATGGAAACTTAATTTCATTGCTGTGAGATTACAAATAATCTGTTGCTTACTCGATTATTTCAGATGCTCTGGTTTACATGACCTTTTTTCTAGTTGCTTAGTGAAACTGCACAGTCTATCTGGGGGGAGCTGCAACAGCACATTTCACATTGGAAATGTGATTATTGTACATGGTGACAGACTTGAGCATCCACAGTCTAGCTCATTGGTAGTCTAGGTTGTGGTATACGTGATATCAGCTTTGAATAAATGAAAACTGGCTCTGGCCTGTTTTCACAGGTGAGTTTCGCCTTCCCATACAACAGAGCAGCCCTTCATGACATGTCTGTTCCCAGACTTGCCGCTTGGCTCTCCAGAGAGCAGTCTTATTGCTTACACTAAGGTGACTTCAGAGACGCCGTTCACGTAGATACTGACACCTGTACTTGGCCTGGACTACCAAGCTCAACTCACAGCTGGAATGAAACCACAATGCCAGGAAGAACAAATCAATGGCACAGCTCTATGGAGGGCTCCTTCTAAATAGCATCATAAATACAGGTATAGAGAGAGACTCTCGCCCTCCATGCCTTGTGCAAATGGTCTCTTTTGTTTTCTGCTTAAGAGACCTATGCCTCTGCTAGCTGAGTAAACAGATTTTATCCAGGAAAACAAGCTCACAGGAAGGCAACGAGAACATAAGAGGCAGTACAGACAGCCAATCAATCTGTCTGTCCTGGATTTCTTAGCTTGATGCTGAAAAAACGCTATAAACATTATTTCAAATAGAAGAGATTCTATGCACCCTTAATCCCAATCTTCCCTCTTTGCCACCACTTTATTCACCCATTCCTCTTCTTTGATTTGACGCCTGTTTCTGTTTAGGAGCTGATCTAATGTTTTATTTATCGACTACATAGTTTCAAAATGGAAGTAAGACATGGGGAAATTTCAGAAGTCAGACATTACTTTGGGAAACACTTTGTATGTGCCCAGGTTAATGTAGTAAGGCTCTTGATATAGTAGTGTACCCAGTAATATTTTTTCTGCCAACGAAAAGTCTTTGTGTGCATATCAAAGCACTCACTCTCCCACTCTCCCAGAACTTTCTCACACTCTTAGACAGAAAGCTGAAATCTAAAATGAAAATAGAATTTCAGGGGTTGAACGCCCTCTGTGCCTGAAAGTGATCTATTTCTGACTCTCATCTCTCTCTCTCTTGGCTTGCTCGAGTGTGTTTTTAAAGTTTTTTCTTCCATGCATAACAATTTATGAGAAGCCAAGTTAGCATAAGGTCTGCAGTATGTAAGGCCTGAAACTAGGTAGCCATTTTAGTTTCTACAACAGGCCCCAGGAGGAAGTGAGGCAGGTAGAACATTATATTTCTCTCACAGATATCCAGTAAGAAACCTGCTAGATGTCCAAACGTGGACAAGGTACTTTCCTGTAGCAGCCCTTGATGCCTTTCAGTGATAAGTAAAGGGAAGTTGAGGCATGAAGTGCCTTTCATAAATTCTCTGGGTCTGACAGCTACACCCTCATGTGTGCTGTAAAGCCCAAAGGAGTTGAGCTCTGAATGCTTTTGTTTATGTGCTCAGACTGCCCTGTCACCCATGTTGGATGCAAGTGCGTGGTGGGCAGTGATGCTACCATCACCTTTTCACTGAGCATCCTGTGATGGCAAGTGGCTCTGAAGCTGCAACACATCGGACCACCTGGGTAACAGCTTCATCTAATTCCTTCCAGCCCAACACATGCTATGATTCCATGATTCCATGATTCCATGATTCTGTGATTCTATGAATGATTGATTCTATGCTTCTCCACTGGTCCTTTTACTGCTTCTGCTGCAAGCTGCCTTAGGCACTGCACAGCTGCTGTTGCCAGTGCCAGAATCAGTAGGTACCAAATGGGAGGCACTGTCTGTGGCTGCTCATTTCTGCCCAGTGTTAAAGAATTTGTGATGACATTGTATGAGTTCTTCCTCTTTTATATAGGCTTTATTAACAAATCACTAAAAATAAGCACCCTGAGTGCACCGAATCCACCCTGTGAAAGTTCAGCTATATCTGTTCTTGATGGATGTTTATCTTGTGGGTAGAAGTCTTCCCACAGCAGTCTGTTCTAGGGGTTCGTCATCCCTGTTGTTAGATATTTGTCCTTTAAGTCTAACTGAAACTCCTTACTGCAAATTTAAGGCTGTTGCTTTTGTTGTTTCTTTCTCATTCTTCTGAGCACCTTGGTGAGTGATGCACTCAGTCTTGTCCACCATCCAGATTAGCTATATCTTATTTTTATTTCTGTCTGCTTCTTCTGACCACAAACATAAGCCTGGCCAACACAAAGGAAGACATCACCACTAGCAAAGACTGGGTCAAAAATTATTATAGTAAGTAAAACTCATGAAGTTAATGCAAACAAGACTTGGAGAGACTATTACACTTGAGTACCTTAGCGAGTGATTCAAAGTGAGATACAGCTTTCTTAGAATTTGCACTGGGATGAACCAGAATGGGTTTTCCTTGGAAACATCTTGTGCCTGAAAAGTTAATTTCTAACTATGGTCTCCATTTTTATTACTAAGCAAGAAATTTATGACTCTTGGTTAGAAAGATGATATAAAAACGTAGCCAAACACATTGCAAAGACTAAAAAATATAAATATGAAATACAAGCAACCTTTTAATTTTCCCATTTTTTGTTTTTTAAAAATTCAGAAACTCAGTTCCACCATCTTGTGAAGAAATCGCATTATTTGGGTGAAATCTAGGTCACAAATTTTGAGTCCTTGGGCTTGACAGCATGAATTTTGGCCTGTAGCTCAAAGTGTAGCCTGCCACCTGCATTTTGTGGATCCATTACCATTGTCAGAATCACATAGCGTAGTACAGCAACTGCCCAAAGCAAAACAAAACCAACACAGAATACTTCTAGGTACTATAGTCATTCCACCCATCTGTCTAACTATTTATAAAGTGGTTAGCTGAGGTACTCCATGCATTCTGGAGGCAATAACTTGCCATTCTCATTTATTTTTGTAGTTGCCCTTAAACCAAGTTAAAAAAGCAAACGGCACAGGATTGAGAAGGGGAGAGTTTGTTTGCTGCACACAGTGAAACAGTAGGTCCTTTTCTCAAAGCCTGAAAAATGATACATAAACTGCAGTGAAGAATTTCTGGAGTTGGTTCAATTTGTTTTGACACTTTGGGGAATACTAATTGAGCGTTCAATAGCTTCAACGCTGTGGGAGTGAGGTAAGCCAATCCAGAAAGACCATCAGCCATGGGGAAACCAATTTCCTCTCTCAAACTGTATGTCAAAGGCCATCCCTAGAGATTCTACTTGTTGCTGACACATTCCAGAAATCATTTCATTTTCCCAGTACTTTTTTTTTTTTTTTTTAACAGCAGAAGCAGGCACAAGAGTTAAGTATCACGGAGGCAAAAGACAAAGCTTAAGCTTATGGAAGAAATGCTGAAAAAAGAGTCAAGACAGCTAAGAAAAAGCAAAAATGCCAAACCTGTTGGTTTCCGCTGCCCTTCAAGTGCTGTGCTGTCCATCTATCTATGTGTATAAGTAACCAGTGTATCTGCAAAGGGATTATTTATTTGACCGGTCTCTCTGATGATATAAAATAGGATAACTCTGCTGAACTCATTAGAATTACATATTTGTTATATCATGGCTGCTTAGTTCACTACAAAAAAAAAAAAGGGAGAGATATGGTCCTTGGAGCATGAGGCTATGAGATAAATATTGTTAGCCCTCAGCTACAGCACTAAGCTTCTGCTGATGTGACTACTCCACACAGTGAGGATGTGCCAGATCTAGCCTCACTCTTCAGCTGTGTTTGAGAAGCCATTAGGAAATTAAAGAACCACATTAGAAATAAGACCCTTCCTATTTCTCATTAGAAAAACCTCCCCCAAAACAGGGTTATATGCCTGTCCCTGGGAGGATGTGTGAAGAACCTTGACAGCCACAGGCACTTTCATTACACCAGTGAACATGCAGAACACGCAACTGGCATCTTCCTTTTATATAGAGTAACTGTTAAAAAGAAAACCACATTATTATCATATTTGCATAACTCTTTTACAAAACTAGTCTCTCAGCAGTTTCAAAGACATTGCTTCATCTCCCTCCTATTTCCTGCAGGGATATTAGTGTCGTCTGGAAAATCTAAGTCCACCTGACAACAAGTATGCTGGTGAAACTAATAACAGCAGAGCAACAGCTTTAAAATACTCTTTGCACTTCTTGATTAAGAAGTCAGCATTAAGGATTTACTATGTGTTTCCACTTCACTAAAAGCCTATACTTTAATATTTAAAAACTTGTAAAGTTGTGTGCCAATAGTGTCACATCTGCCACTGGCAACAATACTCATTCTAACAGTGGCAGAATTCAGTTATGGTGGAACCTACTGTGGTTCTCCTTGTGTTGTGACAGACCCACAGTAGGTCATAATTTCTTGCCTGCTAGGTATTTTCCCTGAAATTTCAACACACAAAGTTATTCCTCGCTAAAAAAGTTTACTAGCCCTGTCATCACTGTTACCCCAGGATCTCACATTAATTAACTTACCCTCACAGCACTCCTTCATTAGATGCCAGACTTTCCAGAGCGCTCAGACTCAATTTTTTGAGTGTTCAACACCTAAACTGGAGCCAGGTTTTCAGAAAAGCTGGGTTCTCGTTTAGGTTCTTAAAGAAGAAGCAAATTTTCCAAAGTTTCCAACAACTCTCACAGCAGTGCCTGCTGCCCAGATTGTGTAAGAAGCTGAGGATCCAGTGCATTAAACTTCTACATATGAATATTACATTTTGATGACAAAATAGGAGGTGATTTCCTTGTAAAGTCTGGCTGTCAGAGTGGGAGGCTGAGCTCTTTTGAAAATCTGGATTGCTGTTCTAAGGTTATCACCACCTTGCAGAAGACAAACTGAGCAAGACCCTAGTGCAACGGAGCATTTGCGTAACACATGGAAATCAAATCAGGACCCAGGCTTTCCAGCCATCCACTTCTGTCCACGTATATTCTTGTGAACTGGCCTGTGGTATATCTGGCTTATACTAGGATGTGTATTTAGCTCCTGTGAGAACTGCAAGTCAGCGGTGTGTGAGGTGGGCACTGGCTAAAATGCAAGCTGAAAAGCAACCTGAAAAACGACAGAGCTGCTGTGTGCGATGCAGGCAATGAGACAGAACTAAGCAAGTTCCTGGAAAGCTGCAATATAACACTTTTTCTGCCCTACTCAGAGGACAGAAAAACAAAGACGTACTGCCTACCTGTGCTTGGGTATCAGAATCAAAGCAATCCTAGCAAAAAAAATCCATGCTTTTTTTTTTTCCTGCACTAATTACAACCTTTTAATGACTCTATTTTACAGGCTGAATACCATGCATCAACTCCATAAGCCTGTAAGGTGTACGCCAGCTGCCCCGAGCTCCTGTTTGGGCCAGGCCCAGAGTGCAAGAAGGCCACAGGACTGAGTGAATTGATAAGTCTACACAGCACAAGTATATGACGTTGAATGACATGAGGCAGAAAGCAAGACTGGGCCATTTCTTTAGTCATTCCCAATGTTCACTCATCAGTTTGCCCTGGCTTTGGTTTGGACCGTGCTAACCAGCTTCCTCCAAAACAAACATACTTCAAATGGAGTTAGTCCTGAGCTCTTTGGTGCCACCAGGTCCCATGGCAAAGAACTGGTCTTTAAATCCATTTTGTTTAGCGCTACAGGCATAGCCACAAAGCCCAAAACCAGCCTTACCAACAGACAAGGTTAAATTACTCTGAGCATGCATACATCACAGCTGGCTGTTCCACTTCTTGAGTGATCACATTCAGTGCTAAGTGGTGAGATCTGAACTTTCCTAAGGCTGAAATTCCATCATAGCCATGCCCAAAGAAATGGTAAAACTCAGTGATTTTAGTGGAGCAGGAGTTCGGCTCAAAGGCAAGAGTGTACAACTGGTTAACTGTTACAAATACATGGTAGGCCATAGGAAACAAAACGTGGAGACAAAACTTATTCTTAAGATAACATAGAATCCTTCCTCTCTTTGAAAACATAGGCAGAAATCATTTTCAAGCATTTCTATTTAAGCTCTGGAAGTTGTAAGGCGCTGCATTTTTTGCTTCTAATAAAGGAGGCTCAATTTATAAGGGACCAGAGCAAGGTAGCAAAGGCCGAACTCACAGCTGGGTGAAGCAGCATCAGCGCAGGCAGAGAGTGGTAGTTGCTCATTGTCTATAAAGGCTGTTGAATTATTTTTCAAGGTGGGCCCAGATTCTCAAACCCAAAGTGGCAGTGCTTCAGGGTTTCCCATTAACTCTGCTTCTCCTAGTCGTGTATGCAGTTCCTTATTCATTCCCTCCTTCCATACCTTATCTTAAATTTTAAAAATACTTCCAATCTGGCTGTGTTAATGTGACAGATGGGAATGCTCTGGCAGCTCCCTTCTGGTGAAACATTTATAAGGTGTTGTACGGCTTCAGAAAGCAAGATATTAGGAAATGGGGGGTGGTGGTATAGAAGGAGGAGCTTTCTTACTTCAATTTCAAGCAGCAGGAGCCCGAACAGAGTGAATCATAGCTCTTCAAGCATGAATCCCAAAGCAAAGAATAAAATGGAAAGTGGAGAAACACAGATTAGGTGGCTAGAGCAAACTTAATGCTTTTAATCACTTTGGACCTAGATGAAGATTTGTTTGCAAAGTGCCCACGGAATGGGATCAGATGCCACACAGGGGTGTTTTAGCCACAGGGAGAGGTAAATCATTGCTTAACTTCATTAACAAGGATTAATTCAGCAAGCAACATGGACATGCCGAATCCTGAGCATGTGAAAAGCTGTACTGAAGGGCTCCAGAAAGAGACGAGGGGCCAGGGTTCACGTTCACAGTCCTGCAGGGAGGAGAGAAGGGTGTGTGGCCGCCACAGGAAAACTGCCCTCCTCACAGCCAGCTGGGATGTTTACAAAGTTTAGAAAGCGGGAACAGTAATTACCATCGCACTGAATAAGAAGGGTGGGTGGGGAAGATATTTCTGGTTTCCCTCACACCCTCTCCTAGCAATATCACTAACATGAGTACTCCCATAATGTACAATATAATGGTATCCCGGCAACCATGCTGAAATAATACTATTCTGTACTTTATGTATAGAGCGGTACCTGCGCAAAACTCAAAGCCCTTTACAAAGGCGACAACCATAATTATCCTAAGGGCTAATTTTGCAAATTAGGGAGGCACTGGAGTACCAGTGATGTTCTTGCCAATCAAACAGAGGGAGCAGATGTGCATTTTTTTCCTGAAGTCATTATTTATTTATTTTGGCCAAGAGCAAGTTCTAGTATGCTCTTTTGGACGGCTTCATCACAAAATCAGCCTTCATTACATGGCTAAATAGGGTTAAGATCATAAAGAGGTACTGTCTTTCTGGGTTTAGTTACATGATGTTATTTAGAGATCCAGAATTCTTTTGGTTTCTGTGGTCCAACATACCTTTAATCTAGTCTTTATTTTGCCACGGCCAGATTGCAGTTCGACAGCAGGGTGTGCTTTCCTGTTTGCTTAGCTGGAGCTGTTGCATTTTAATGTTTACTAGCACTGCTGGGAAAAATTCCAGAAGAGTTGGGTTTTTTTTCTCTTTTTCCACTAGCATTTGCTTATTTGTCAAAATTTAAACATTCTGAAGAACCAGTTTGCTTTTGACAGTTTTCCTTCACAACCCAGGAAGCTTTGGGATCAGTCAGCACAAAAGCTGGGTTTCTTAGGGCTCTTGGCATTGCGCTGCCTGTGGGGAAGAGAGCCAAGATGCCTGCTCCAGAGTCCTAGTCCCATGCTTTTTTTCTTTTTATAGAGAATTTTAATATATGTCTCCTGTGAGAATAATACCAAATTTCAAACCATCTAAATTCTCTAGTAAGCAGAATCACCTTTCAGTGCAGAACTGCAATATTTATGCACGCAACACCATTGCCAGAGGCACCAAATTACAAAGGAGTCCTATTTGGCATATTATCCGACACTTACTTGTATTATAAACAATCATGCAGTGTCTTTCTATAGCACATGTGGAACAGAAGGTCTCCTCTCATTGATTCATTGCCACCTAGATGACAAAGTCTAACTGGAAATGAATGCACCTTGTTAGATCTTGGACATATCCCAGACGCTTCCCACCGGCTCTTCCAATGCAAACACTCCACATTTTAACAGCCATGGTATTTTTAGACATCTCTAGCATCTTCCATCTAAGAGTTTCATAGCAGGCCTTGGAGGTGGAGGAAACATTGCAAGCCCCCATTTTGCAAATGAGAAGGCTGAAAGCAGGAGGTTGCCAAAGATCACAGTGCGGTTCCAAGGCAGCATGGGGAGAGAAGGACAGATGGCCACCCTTGCAGGAGAGAGGAGACGTGTTATTTCTGGCACACTCAGGCACTTCCATTCTGCCAACCTCCACTCTGGAAACTGGGATGGCTATAGGAGCCCTTCACTTTCTGTCCAGAGAAGTCATAGCCACTCTGTGCTGTGATAAAGAATCTGCACTTTTCCCCTAAGAAGGCTCTATTTCAGGAGTAAGGGAAATGACTGAGTGGCAAATGTGCCAAAAGGAAAATTTTTCCTGGCAAAATATTGTCTTAACAGCGAGCAGACAATCTCCTGTCCCTCCTTCTCCAGATTCAATGTCCTTAACAGACGGGACATATTAGGAGAAGGTGACTAGCCTGGCTAGTGTGAACCACAAAAAGTAGTTCTGCCTGGTTAGTTGGCCCTGGGGATGTGAGCAGCAACGATGCTAGGAGCTAATGCAGAACCCCACTGAGAGCAGAGCTCCACATCCCTGTTGTGCTCCAGCTGTGCCCCACAAGGATTTAGAGACTAAATACTTAATTTACCCAGCAGAAAGGACCATAGTGTTTTCTCAGGAGCTTCATATTGTGCAATGGCATTCATCTTGCAGAACTTCAGCATCCTAGGCTATTACCATTTATAGTGTTTTGGGAGTCAGTGAAACACGGTTTCTGTATATAATCTGTTACCATGGCCTAGAAGCATTCATATCCAGAGAGAACAGCTGTAGTAAAGTAAAAGTTGTAGTAAATACATGGCACATAGCTGCACACTACACTAGAACTGCTGTGAAAAGCAAATGAACCAAATCCATTTCCTCCAAAATCTCCTGCCATCTGCATGTTAAACAACGATCTAATTTTGCTGGTGGCCTGGCAGAACTTCTTCTCTCAAATTAGTGGGGCTGCACCTGCTTACTCAGTGCTGGTGAATTTGACTTACAAGCATAAAATGACTTTTGCATCTCCAGGTTTATTTCCATTGCAGTTCATGGACTATGAAAAATTAACTACAGTCATCTGCAAAAGAGGAATCTGCTTCGGCACATGAATTCAGGTTTTGAGATGAAGCTGAATTCAGCACTTGAAAATAATTTCAAATGAAGTCTTTTAATTCTCCCTTTGGTTCATTTTGGGAATATGAGAAATGACAAAGAACTACAGTTAGACTCTTCCTATATGGCAGGACTTCGAGTGCAATACATTGTCACTTCTTGTATTACCAAAATGAATCAATATGGGAATAGCAAGCAATACCTCCTCTTGGCCTACTTATTCTCATGGATGATAAGTTTGTTTAGCTCAGACACATTCTTATTTATATTTCCTTCCACCTTCCCATCTATAGCTTTCTAGTTCTCTTGATGTGGTCTTCAGTGCCCACTGAATAATATGACAGTTAAGAAGAAACTGAATGGTTTTGAGTTGTTTGGTTGTATGCTATGGAAAAGTGAAACCCTCTGCCTGTCCATCTGCAGCTATGTTGGGTAATACCAGTAGAGTAGCTACACCACGTGAATCCATAGTAACGTGACATTAAAGTTCTAGAGTATATGTGATCATCACGAATGCCAAATAAAAATGGAGTGTGAGTGCAGAGCCAAGCTGGAGGGCTGGGAGTCTGACAGGGATGTCACAGGACGGGTCTGTGAGGCCATTGGTGAAGATCTTCAATGTGCCATTTCTCCTACAGACAACCGACTGAGCTGTGTGGAAGAAGGGACAACTCTGACTAACAACAGATTAACCACACAGGGACCCCAATGACTGTCATGAGACCACAATACAAAAGGCCCATGGGTATCCACTCCAGAATGCTGTCAAAGCTATCGCTTTACCCAAGCTGGTTCTTTGATTTGCATGTTCCTATGTCTAGATAAATGTATTTTACTCTAAAACTATTTTCAAGGCATTCTTCAGCTCTGTGAGTCCTCTCATGATAATCTTTTTTCTCGTGCTCTTCTTGGTGCATGTTTCTGTAACACCTAACTCAATCCAGCCTGGTATGCTGAGAACTGAACTGATACAAATACAGAAGCGACTAAATCTGGGAGGAGGGACAGTAATGGAGTCCAGGTTTTTTTTCTGCAGATGTGAGTCCCAAGATTAAGCTCAGATGTCTAAAGGGGAGAGTTTACAACAAACCATTTCTTCAACTGGGGCTTTACATGCATTATTGGAACCTAACATGTTTCAGATAACTGTCAAATTTGGATGGAGTTGGGGCAGCAAACAATTAAAATAAGAGACAGATGGCAAGATAGAGCAAAACAGCATGATGAAAAAAGAAATCCAGTCTCCTGGGGAAGCCAGGATGACAAAGACACTGGTAGACTGGGACATTTGGATTCACATGATATTTTCTCATTGCATATCATCTTTTCATCTGACAGCCCCCACTTTTCCAGAAGTACTTCCTGATTGTTTTTTTCCAAAACAATTAGACTTGTGTTTCTTATGCAATTAAAATCACACCTCCCAAAATATTAGAGATAGAATTACAGTGTACAAAATAATGGACTACAGTAAATTAATTTGAGATTAGAAGAGTAAACACAAATCTCATTTAAGACAGTCTCAATATTTCAATGACCTTGCACATTCAGAAAAAATCCTCTGCACTATGGCTCTGCTAGAGAAGTTCTGTGATTTTTTGATTAGGTACCATCCTCTTTCACTTTTCTTTTTTGAGCAACAGCAATTCCAAATTCCACAGAAATCCATGAACCACCATTCTAAGCAACCCAAGTTCAGTCATACAGCATCATCTCTAGTATTAATGCATCCCTGCATAGGAAAGGTTCATTCAACAACCTGTGGAACTGAAATCACTGTCTGAAATTATTCATTTCTCTTTCCTTCCTCCTTGCAAAACACAGTAAGTTGGCTAGGATCAGAGACTTCTGCATCTTTGTTCTCATACGCTTTGTGCCCAGGACTGGTGCATGCACGGATTCTCTGAGACTTGCTAGTTATTTCCAAATATTCTTCAGGACACTCTCCTGCTAGTAAAGAAATTTGAGCATATAACTGAGGTTTCACTACTTTATTAAACTTAGAATTTTTAACCTCCAGATTCCTCTCAAATCTTTAGCACACATTTTCTGAGCCAAATCCATCAGCTGGCTAAAACCCACTGGTTTTTTGTTGTTTTTTTTTTTTTAGCTGGCAATTGATAAAAGTTTTTGATTGCTCTTTTAACATCATATAAGATTACTTGTTTTTCATGAGACAAGAGTTGTTAGCCATGTTGTTCTGAAAAAAATTTAGTTTGTCATTTCTCATGTTCCCAAAATGAACTGAAGGGAGAATTAGAAGACTTCATTTGAAACTCTTCCTGCAGCTTCAGCTGGATTTGTTTTTTTCTCAACTACAGGTGTAGAACTGCTGAAACGGATTTTGTATGTTCAGTGACTTCTATGAACGAAAGTTTCTGTTCTAGTATCAGACGTTATGTACTTTCCAACTGCAGATGACAATTAGCAAGAGAGATTTGAACTTTTGTCAAACACAATACATTTTGCTTCAATGTTTCCAGAGTTTTAAATCAGTTACACTTACAAGCTAGCGTGGTGTGAGTCTAGTCCCCAGCTCTGCTGAAACAAGCTTTAAAGGATAACAGTGTTTCTTTAAACAGGTATTCAACAGGTGGAGAAGCAATGACCTCTTTATACAGAGACATGACATTTATGTAAAAAAAAATCTCTAAGTAATTCTAAGTAGCTAAAGATGTTAAGTTTCTAGGCTCTTTTCCTGGGTCACTTCTGAATATCAGTAGCAGAAAATGTTGTGGACTGTGATTTATTCTTAAAGAATATACACCTGACAGCACCATCTGCATTGCTAAACATTGTTTATTTCTTCCTCATTAATAAAGGAATCATATAAAGCTATGTCAAATGTGCTAACACTTACAAAACAGCCTCTAATAAAATACAGCAGCAAAATACACAGGGAAGTATACCCGTGATGATCCTAACTGGTATTCTGTGCAATGGCCATGTAACGGGGTCAAATGTTACTCACAACAAAACTATATTCCCATCTCAAGCTAAACCTATTTCAGCCTCAGTAAACCCTGCCTAAACTTTGTTGTACTTGTTTTTCCCCCTTTATTCTCCAGTTTAAGCAGAAGCAAAGAGCCCCACAAATGTCATTAGAAAGCGTATTCTTGCAAGATTTCCAAATTATTTTAGGATGTTCTGAAACTTTTGATAAACACAGTTGAAATAGATTTCTTGTTGTTCCTTTCTGACAAATTTATATGAAACATTTTGAGATGCTTTAACAGCAAAATCTCTTACACAAAAAACAAGCTTTATAATATACTTAGTTATAAAACAGCTCCCTTTTATTTCTGTAGTTTTGAAGTAACAGTCTTTCTCTGAGGTTTATAAGCCACATCCTTCCTTGGCATTTCAAAAGGTGAAATTTGCTTATAGGCACTGGAGCATTTTAAGGCCTCAGTTCACCACAACTCCAAGTGTAATAATGTAAGATATAAACATTGCAGAGGCCATTTGTTGATCCTTTGTATACGGCTGTGAGCCCAAAGATGAAATCTAATAAAACAAAGGCAAAGTAGTGGTGGGAAGACTACTTCATCTCCATCTTGGAAATGTTCCACCATTTCTCTTTTTCTTTCTCTTTTCTTGCTCTATTTTTTTTAAAAAAACCCGTTACCCATATGGTATATGACATGGCTGCATATACTCTGTCAAGTAGATCTGTTTTCATGTGTGCTGCAGTAGTATCTAACCCATACCCTGCAAGCCAATTAAGTCTATCTGCAAAAACGAAAAATAGGACAGATAAAAACATGAAGAGGTATGAAAAACTGAAGCAGAATACTGGCAAGTTTTCAATATGTAACATATTTCTCAAATGTGCAGCCCATTGGAAATATTGCATAATAGGCTTATAGTGCCCACATCCTGAGATAACCAGCCCAGAGTTTCTGTGCAAACAGAAAGGATTCCTCTTTATCTGTTGAAGGGCACCATTTGATAAAATTTTCTTGATAAACTCTTCTTGATAAACTCTCCTTTAGCTATTAGCAGCTGGATGATTCTGGTTTTGCTGGATAACTCATAGGTTACATGAAGAAAAAGATCATGTCATTAGTAAGGTCAGTTATCAAAATGTAGCTGCAAATCATCAAAATTCAGCTTTTACTCATAGATCATTGCTTGTTATTTTGAAAATATATGTTTAGATAAATAATTTTCCTCATCAAAAGCAAGAAATTAAATCCCAGCTTTAAAATGATATTTTGGCACTGTAGTAACTACTTGGCATGCTGTTTTTCACAGGATGTAGGAATGTACTCTGGGCACCGGCTGACTGCTCAGGTATGTTAGCCTTAGCTTCAGCAGCTGCAGCTGAACAGTCCACAGTTGCACATGTCAAAACTATCTGTACTGCTAACAGTCTCTCTGAATTGCTCCAGCTGTGCTGGTATTTACTTCCTATCTCGGATCGAAAAGTGTGATGGGCTTGAATCGAAAAACGCGATGCGTGCTTATAGCATAGTGTCTTCTCTTTCCATCAGCTT
>NW_009706200.1:142697-146085 GCF_000703405.1 Apaloderma vittatum | reverse complement strand
TTTTTCTTTTTCTTTTTTCTTTTTTTTTTTATTGGCACGTTCTGGTGTTAGGAGATTCAGATCAGTGACATTATACCAAGAATGCTTTTGTACCATGCTAAAACACTGTTACATAAATTACCACTGAAGTAGTTCCACGCTGTTGCCTTCTGAGTTTTTTTTTTCTGTTGTAAGCAAGGACTGCATCCTTAGAGACCAGTCTCTCCAATCATTATTCACTTATATTCTTAATGGTGGTATTAGAAATCAGTGTTCAGTGAAAGGCCTGGAGTCCTTTTAAATGCTTTTCTGCTGTCATGTGAGCATCTTCTGCTTTAACTCTTAAAATGCCTGAGGTTTTTTATGGTTTTGGTGTTGGTTTTTTTATCCTGCCGTTAGAATACATGTGAATACTTCTTAAGGTAGTGAAATTTTCATATAAATAAGGAGTAGGAAAATTCTGGTCAAAGTATTCTCTCAGAAATCTAACAGTAATGTGCTTTAAGGCTTCTTGAAAGTTCTGTCTGTGCAAACTCTCTGTTTAATTTAGTTCTTAATTAAAATCACTATTCAGTAGCATATCTAATTAACTATTTAGAAGGGCTAAAAAATGTCTGTGTCTTTAATAATTTTGCAGACTTACAGAAGTGCAGTTATCAGATGAAATATATTCTTTCTTGGATTCTTCCTTTTTGTATGTCTTGAGTAGTCTTTTGTAATTTTTAAAAATAATACTGTTTTAATTACCATGGTTACATGCTGCTAGTGCTGATACAATTTTAAATGATTGCTTTCTGCTCCAATACTTGATACCCTGTGAATTCATCAAAAATGAAACACGAAAAAATGTGCATAGTGCAACCGTTTCTTGCCTGTTTGAGTCTGCTGTTTACTGAGGTCTTGATACTGTATTCTTCACTCAGGGAACACTCACTTGTACCTGGATGCAACTTAAATGTTCCAAATGCCAGCCCCATCTGCGGTGGGTTGACCTGGGCTGGCTCTGGCTGCCAGATTCCCACCCGGGCTCCTCAGCAGGACAGGGGGGACAAAATTAGATGGAAAAGCTCATGAGTCAAGGTCAAGAGAGGAAGATTGTTTACCAGTTACCATCACGGGCAAACCAGACTCAGCTTGGGGAAGATTAGTTTATTGTCAGCTGAAGTAGGTTTGGGTAGTGAGAAAGAAAGGCAAATCAAAGCAACGAAACTCCCCCTCCTCACAGCTGTGTCCTGCAGGGGCTGGTTGGAGCCAGCGGGAAGCAGCCACGTCTGGCCCAGGGCAGCTCCGGCCTGTCCTCACGGAGAAGCTGCTGGTGCCTGGGCACCAGCCCGACCCACCGGCCGGTCTTGAATTAAGCACTTGCCTTCCCTGACCTCAGTTTGTCGACGTTTCTGAGGTCGTGTGTAGGTGAAGCAGAGAACTGCACGTGCTCAGCTTCGATGTGGTTGTACAAGTTGGTGAGTGCCCTCAGGAGAGGAGCAGCTAGACACCCTGACTTTCATGTTGCTTTTCTTTCAACTCTCAGACCATACTGAGAAAGTAATAGTATCTCCTTCCAACATAACACCTTTCAGCCATAAATATCAAAGTGCTTTACAAACAGGGGATTTAGTTATTCAACTCTGAGGTGTTGAGCGGGATTTTTACGATCTTGCAGTGACAAGTGCCTAAGCCAGAAATTGAGCCGAGATTTCAAATTCCCCCTATCGGGATCTTTCCACTAAGCCCTGTCACCCATGTGAAAAAGTACTGATCCACACAGGCTTCAGCTGATGGATTGGATGAGGCAGGCGAGCAAATGAGTTTCTGTTGACTTCAAGTCTCTCTCATATGTTCTTTCTGTCAAGTTGTTTGTTTTTTTTTTTCAATTTGTCTCTATGGTTGACCTTTGAGATCCAGTCAGGAAGACCTCACGGGATTGTTTGCACTATCTAGTACAAGAGCAATTAATGTTTATAATATCCTGCTCATGGCTCTGTTCCATTCTTTCAGATTCACTATTGGACATGGAGTTCTGACTATCACCATCCTATTTACTCCTCAATGAAATTATTTGTTCCTACAAATATAACATAGTTTAAAATGCAGTTGTGCTACTGACAGGCTTACATAAGCACAAAGCAGACGCTTAGTTGTAGAGACATTTCAGCTTAAGTTGGTTATGCATTATATGGATATTTCTAGATTCTGTATGCATATGTGTACTAAATCCAGCAAACCATTTTTATGTGCATGTAGACTACTGACAAAAAATAATCATAAATCAACATTATAACAGACGATCCCTAAACCATTCTGCAAATGCAGGAGCAGCAGATCTTCTAACTGTCACCATCTCCTTTGGTTCAATTCTGAGTTACAAATAAAAGTTTACACTTCCTATCACGCAAATGCAAATTTTGATACTTAAAATGCGTAGTTGGTATCCTTCTGCATGTTTCCTACTTTCTAAAATTAAACTATTTTTAAACTTATTTTCATTTTCAAATAAGGACACCTCTGTAGCTATTCTACGACCGAAAGCTCTGGCAACTGCTGATTTTTAGCTGTTTTTTCTTCTTGTTGCTCTTTATGCCTTTTGATTTGGGGTTGGGTTTTTTTCATCCATTTTACTCTCTTCCCAGTTTGTTAGCAAATACAGCCCTAAAGATGAAAACCTGAGCCCTCCACAAACTCAGTGTAACTTCTTATCCTGAATTTTTTACTTGTGTAGTCGTCATAGGTAGGGGAAGCCTGCAATGAGAAACGTCTGTGCTTGGAAGAAAACTAGACAATTTATAATAAATGTCAGCAATTTATAAATTCAAATAAACATACAAATAGTGACTATATAGCACTTGCTTTTTTATTACTTTGTGTATGACCTTTTTCAGAGTAGAAATTATTTTCCATTAGTTCAGTTCAAATGTAAAAAACAGTGCTTAATGGACTTTGAATCCTGGGTCACTGGTGATAGAGAGTTTTCAGATTTAGACAGTTTTCAGATTTATGTAATTGCAGTCGCGTGCAATTCTGTAATTTGTCACACCAGTTTCTTTCCGGTGGACTTTTGCCAGTCACCTCTTCTGTGTTTTCCTTGTGCTGTGTGATAAACTGTGACCCAGGGTTCCTGCATGATCTGCAGAGCTGGCTTATGTCTCAACAGTAAAGCAACTGCCTGGCTTTGCCCAGTGAAACTGTAATCGAATCTTGGCCCCTCTCCTTCACGCAGAATTGCAGGTACTTCAGCAACCTCTTGTAACCTCCACTTTCCTGAATATTTGATGGTCGCTTTGTGTTCTTCCATGTCAGTTATGGTTCTGGCACAAATGCACACGTTTGTTAATCCATTTGACAGGACCAAATTTAGAAGAGGGGAAGGAAGCACAGGACGCAAGCAAATGCAAAGTGACCCGTAGCGATTAAA
>NW_009706200.1:141684-142666 GCF_000703405.1 Apaloderma vittatum | reverse complement strand
TGCTGCACGCAATGTAGGTAAATGTAGTCCTGGTAAATGATTAATCTTTATGACTAGAGAAGGGAAGTAAACAACAAAGGTTGAAGACCATGTGTGGAATAAAGCATGGCTTAGAGGAAATAAACAACAAATATTTAACTAATATGTGATACACATCACACAAAAGCCTGCTTATTTTAGTATTTTCTTCTTTATTGTATGTTTATAGTCCTTTGTCCAATCTTTCTGTCAGTAATATCATATATCTCTGTATCTGAGGCAGACCTCAAAGTCCCTGGTATGTGCATGTTTGTGGAAGTCTTAAGACTCAGTTAAATTGTATGAGGAACAGAGAATTAACTTTGCAGCAGTTTACCATCCACTCCATCCCTTTTCCCCAGCTCTTCTCCTTCCTCATCCGCTGGAAATTTCTTTCCTTGTTACAAATGTGTCAGAACCAAGCATGGGCTGATTTCCTCTGTGTTTCGTAGTACATAGTACAGTATAACAGCGTCAGTTCCCTTCATGAGCAAGCATGTTTTCTTATGTTTGCTTTTTATGGGGAATGGTATAGCAGAGAATGCTGGTGGCAAATAATTTCTTCAACTAGCACAGGAAAATTCAAAGAAATCTGCCAGAGAGGGAGGAATCTGGGGGAGTTCTTTAAGATATTTTCTAGATGTTGGGGTATAGCAGGAGAAAAAAGGCTGAATATTTTCAACGAACAAAGTCAACAGTGTATGCTCTTAATGTAGGTACTTTTCAAGTACTTTAAATCGTAGAATCGCAGAATGTCTTAGGTTGGAAGGGACCTTAAAGATCATCTAATCCAACCTTCGTGCCATGGGCAGGGATGCCCTTGACTAGATTGCTCAAAGCCTCATCCAACCTGGCCTTGAACACCTCCAGGGATGGGGCAGCCACAACGTCTCTGGGCAATTTATTCCAAAGTCTTGCCACCCTCATACTGAAGAATTTCTTCCTAAGGTCCAATCTAAATCTA